>NC_059271.1:4392500-4397500 GCF_017591435.1 Portunus trituberculatus | reverse complement strand
CAACACAGCAACATTTAATACATATGAATAGTATCACCACATTCATTCACATCAATTTTTTTTTTTTTTTCGTCGCGGTATCAATTAAGGAAAGGTTAAGCTTCATCATCGGAGAGACTTCACAGAGATATAATATACTAATACTCACATTTTCTGTCATCTGTTGGTTTTGTTTTGTGGCTCAGATAAAGTACTACTGTTTACTCGCTACCTATTATTATTTATCATTTATACTGCAGAGTGTTTTGACAGGCTACCACTCCGCTGCTTACCAATCCTCGCCTCCACTCTCTTTACCACTGGTGTTTTCTGCTTAATGTCAATGCAGACGTATGTTGTAGATCTAGTACTGAGATATGCTATTCATGTACAGATATCTCTCTCTCTCTCTCTCTCTCTCTCTCTCTCTCTCTCTCTCTCTCTCTCTCTCTCTCTCTCTCGCTCTCGCTCTCGTTCTCGTGTGTGTGTGTGTGTGTGTGTGTGTGTGGTGCAGTTCATGATTTGTGTCAAGTTATATCTTAAGTCTTGGTTTATGTTAAGTATTGTAGTGTATGAGAAATAGCCTCGTAAAAATCAACAGGTTTTGCTGCTTCGTTTTTTTTTTTTTTCTTCTTTTTTCTTTTTAGTTTTCTTTTTTTACTTCTATCTACTTTGAGTTAGTGTTCCCTAGCATTCCCTTACCTCCAGGAAGGGTGAGAAGCCACGGATCCGCCCCGCCTGCCCGCCCGCCCGCCGCCTGCCGCTCACCGCGATGGTCTCAGCTGATAAGACCACGTTGTCCTTTCTCCTTCATAATTTATCCCCGTCCCCTTGCTCGAGCGTCTACAGGTTCAGCGGGTGCATTGGGAGGTGTGTTGTATAACCATTACGTAGTCTTGTATGACCTTTTCTCTACCGATATGAATTACACTTTTTTCCAAGTTAAAGGGCGCTCACTTAGCTCAGCTGCCGCATTGGGAGGGATGATTAGTTTGCTCTTACTACTGGAATTGTGTCTTGTAATCTTCATCATTTTTACCCTGAGTGTGTCTTTCTTGATATGCATTTTACTTCGAGATAGAAGGACTCTCCCTCCCCTTGTCTGACTCCTGATTTGCTTTAACTTAACGAAACATTCATTGTAACCCCACTTGTTTTAGCCATACGTTTCTCTACATGTCTTGTCTGGTTCCTGGTCCTCTTTAACTTATCTTAACTATACCTTCTCAAGCTGTTCTCTTACCCAACTTCAGGTCAGTCCTAACTCCTGAGCTCATTCAGTTGGATTCTCTATCATTATCTTGCTTCGAATTTAAACACTTTTGATAAGCTCGACCTGTGAATTTAGCCATCGTAATTCTTCTTCAACTTCTCTTCATGACTAGCTCAATATCTCCCCTAACATATTATATCTTAACGGGTTTTTTTCCTTCGTTAATTGTTTTGGGAATGGTGTAGCCGCTCAGTGGAGAAACAAGACAAGAGACTGAGATACGAGAATGAGAGGAGTGTAATTTCATTTTAGTGACATGTCGCTGTTATTTCCTCACATTTATGCTGTATGTGAATATATTTACTCTATAACTTCATATGTTTAGAGATACGAAGACACTGCTTATGAATAATATGAATAGATAACAATCATACATATTTACACGGTAGATAAGAGCTAGGATGGTGAGGATGAATACTCAGTATGAAATCCTCTAAGTGTGTGTTACAATACTAAGATCAGGAGTATAAGCAATAGAATGTTTGTATTTTAGAGTCATTTGTACTCAGTTGTAAGGAACTTCCGTGTCTGGGATATTGTGGTTTATTCTCACCAGGGTTTTGAGAAAGCTACATCATTGAGCCTCGTGTCTGCATAGATTAAATGATAACCTCATGGAAAATACAATCATTTGAAGATGATTTGTAAACTGGATCATATAACTGCCTCTATGAACAAGTCATTACTAATTCCGTAAAAACAGCCAGACCAGCCAGACTGATAAGCAAGATGGGGAAGTTTAGTGTATCACTTCGGTACCGTGTGATTTGCAAAAAAGATCTTTTCATATAGCATACAATCAGGTCAGGCAAATAATTCAAGATATAATCATCAATAAATGATTAGTCGGAAGTCACTCAGATGCACACACAATCATTAGGAGCAGAGGTAAAGGTCCACCAATGCTAAAAGAAGAATTAACCAATGAAATAAGACAGATGATATTCAGAATTATTTATCTTCTCATTAGTAATTCATCACAAGGCAAAGCACATCACTATGTAAGGAGCACCACCGTGACGAGTCGATCATTCCGAAAGAAAGAGACAGAAAGATAACGCAAATTGTTCCTCAAGTGAATTATCTACACATATAAATAACTCACTGCGAAGAAGGAATGAAGAATCCGTCAATATGAAGGCGGAGATTACAACACAATGATCGAGATAGAGGCTCTGTGTGAAGTCCTGCCTTTCAACCTGTAAGTGAGACAACCCATTCGCCTCTCACCCAAATACTCACACATACGTCACCCTAAGGAACATATTCTGAAACACTCCTGCGCCTCAACAACACTACATTCAAAACGGTCTTGGTTGATGCTACACTAAATTATTAAGACTTTTTTATGATTCTAGTGATAGATTAACAACATTCATACATTATTAACAGGACAAACATTCAAAACGGTCTTGGTTGATGCTACACTAAATTATAAAGATTTTTTTTTTATGATTCTAGTGATAGATTAACAACATTCATACATTATTAATAGGACAAACAGTATCATCTCAGTAGCTTATGAAAATAGTTGTGATGAGAGAGCAGTGCGTTTCAGAATACATGGCCAAGTAAGGCCAACAAAAGCACGCACACACATTGCCACCGATCTGCATGAGACTGAACGATAGCTGTTGGGCACAAACACACCTACTACAATGCTGCTTTTAGGTTATTTGTTGGGTCGGAGCGATTTGACTTAAGAGTGAGGCATTAGGAGAGAGAGAGAGAGAGAGAGAGAGAGAGAGAGAGAGAGAGAGAGAGAGAGAGGGAGGGAGAATTATGATGTGTCTGCTTTATTTTGTTTATTTATTTTGTCACGAAACTACCAACATCAAAATGTCATCCTGTTACACACACACACACACACACACACACTAATGATCATTTTATTTTTCCTCATCTTATACGTCTTTTGTTTAAAGAAATAATAAAGTAAGAAAACTAAGAAACGAGAAAAAATAAAAGGAGACGTAAAAGAAGAACACTGAGGAAGATTAACAGGAGAATAATGCTAAGATGTAAAATATGAACGTGCTGACACCTTAAGCTGCGCCACTGCCAAGGAAAAAGATTAAGGAAAAATATATGCAAGCGGTATAATCCTTTTGACGCGGGCACGTTAACGCATTTGTTACACCTTACGAGTAAATATCGCACGCACGCACACACACACACACACACACACACACACACACACACACACACACACACACACACTGATAATTCCGGAAAAAGCACCTGATCTTAGCAAATCCTTAGAGCAACAACGTCTCGACAGATCTAGCGAAGGAGTGGTGGGTGGGAGTGACGCAACACACACACACACACACACACACACACACACACACACACACACACACACACACACACACACACACACACACACACACACATCGATACTCACCTTCTCTCCTTCCATAATTAATAGATGTTACTTGTAAGGTCTTTATCTTTCACTCATCGTGAAATCCTGTTTTTTCTGTCGGCACCTTATCTCAGTTATCTTTTCTACTCTTCACTGCACCGCTGTCTCACACTTGCACCATAAAGTTCAGACAATTATTCAAAATTTCACCACCTTGACTCTATGTTTCCACGTCTGTCGTCAGCATTTGGCGTTTCTGCACTGTTAAGAGTCATCATGTAGAGATATCAGCGTCTCTCGCAAGTTCCAAGACTAGAAAAGGAATTTCAACGCACTGAAGGGAAGTGATCCAGAGTTTCAGCTTTCTGTTGTAGATCTGGATGAGGAAAGTTTCACTTTAGTGCTTGAGTTATCCAATCACTGTAGTTCACGACGCGTTATCACTATCGCCATCTATCACAGATGCTCTTTGGCGTGCGGGGAGTGGTAGTGGGAATGCGTGGCGCGGCTCCTCTCAGAAACTTGGGTGTAAAGGGACCCGAGGACGCGTTCACAATGTTCGGGGTGCGGCCAGGAACTGGGAGTTAGTCCTGGTGAGGCGGCACGTGTAGGCTAGTCAGTCACGGCAGCCAGCGAGCCGCAGCAGACTCTGCGGTGGTGGTGGTACGTCCTGCTCACTCCTCGCCTTCATTGCCAATGTCCCACCACCACCCTCGCCTCCTCTCTCCGCCTCCTCTTCCTGGCTGCAGCTGATGACTTTACCCGCTCTGCCTTCCGGTCCGAACATTGAGTAATTGGTCCCAACAACAACAACTGTTCCCGCTAATGGGCCTTCCGGAATCGCGGGCAACGCGATTGGCTGTGGAGCTGGTGACGTCACTTTTTCGGCCGATGCGATTGGTCCACAGGCCGAGAGTGATAGTATTCGCGCGCGGTGATTGGTCGTTCTCTATGAAAAGAAGCTCAGGGGCGCGAAACTGTGTGATTAGATGATACAGCACAATGTGGATCATAGGCATTCAAGTTGCGGCTACCGTAGATGTAAGGAGTGGCGGCCCATGCTCCTCTCCCTCCTCCTGCTCGCCTGGGACATGTCCTGACCAGGCGTGGTGGAGCTACACCTGTCACTCCTTGATGCCTCACACCATGCCACTCTTTGCTTGTATACAGTACTGTAGTAATCAGTGACGCAACAGTAACATGTTACACATTACTGTTAGCACTACATGAATGGCGCTGCCTTTGTTGCTGGTGGTGATGGTCCTCTTGCGTTATTGTTATTGATGCTACTGCTGCTGCTAACACCACCACCACCACCACCTATACTGTTGTTACTGCTGTGGCTGAATTATCACATGTGTCCTCGCTAATCTTGTCCTT
>NC_059271.1:4382500-4387500 GCF_017591435.1 Portunus trituberculatus | reverse complement strand
CTCTCTCTCTCTCTCTCTCTCTCTCTCTCCTGATAAAACAAAGGAAAATATTTATTCGGCAGTTTTCCTCTTCATCAGACTTGTTGTGGTCTGCGAGGGTCCATCAAAATGTGTGGTCTATCTTTTGTATTTTCCCTCCTCTTGCTTCAGTCTGGACGAATGGTTGTTATCAGTATCTGTGTGTGTGTGTGTGTGTGTGTGTGTGTGTGTGTGTGTGTGTGTGTGTGTGTGTGTGTGTGTGTGTTTTGTTACCTGTTGACGCTTTTTACGAAAAAAATATAGGATAGTCAAGAAGAAAGAAAGGAGATAAAATAATGATAATAGTATTATCATTAACCCACAGTCTCTCTCTCTCTCTCTCTCTCTCTCTCTCTCTCTCTCTCTCTCTCTCTCTCTCTCTCTCTCTCTCTCTCTCTCTGTGGACAGTATTCCGAGACACGTCTGGCTTCACCTCCGCAGCTTACAAAAGGTTCTAGTTGAAATGGCACTGGTATCTTAAGATGTCTTTTTATTCTAGTGACAGGGAAACAGGATTTGTATATTACTTAAAGAAGAAACACTCTCGAGAACCTGACAACTTATTTCTTTGGCTCTTGAAAATAGATGGGTAGAAGAGAGAAAAGTGTTTCTGAATACAAGCTTCTCTCCCCTTAAGACAAGCCACGGCGTAATCTGCCTCACGTCACCGATACTGATAACTGCCTTTTGTGTATCTGGAGTAGAAAAGGTCTGGAGTTTTTTTTTACTCCAGTGGTGGTAAGGTTAGCTTTTTTATTTTATTTTTTTTTTTTTTTTGTGTGTGTGTATATGATAAGAATACTTGCCTCTTATTATGTTTACTAACTTGTCCTCGTATGCCTTGATGTGTGTGTGTGTGTGTGTGTGTGTGTGTGTGTGTGTGTGTGTGTGTGTGTGTGTGTGCGCGCGCGCGCGTGCATGCATGCGTGCGTGGGTGCCAAAGGTGAGGATACGAACAGCAGTGGCATTTCATAATGCGAATCGTGGAATGCCAGACTAGCGGGTGCAGGTGAGCGAGTGCCATTCAACTCCAGGTGAGCATATATACCCATCACGCGCAACACACCGATATCCAAGCAGGACGAGCAGGTAGTGATGTCAGCGCCTTGCCTTCACCGGAACCTGTCTGCTGAAGTGACTCATGCCCTCAATGCTGCGACTCCCGGATCTCTTTTGGGCCCGTATTCAGAAACCCTTTACCGTCTCACTTCTGTCTATCAGAGGCCACAGAGATCGTCAGTCGGATTCTCAAAAGCGTTTAGCCAGTTCAGAGTGTAGTAAACTTGTTAATCTGTCTCTAGAATCACAGAAACATGTAAAAATTAATGTAGCTTTAACTAGACGCTGTTGAAAATAGTGGAGGTGCGATCGGAAGTGTTTCAGAATACTGATCTTGGCTTCAGGAACCATAACAGGCAAGGAAGTAGGTAGTCAGTCAGTCAGTCAGTCATTCTCGAAGGGTGGTGTAAGAGATGTCTGCCTGACTTTGTGATATATGGGTGGCTTCCCTCGCTCACTCTACTGGTGGTTTAGACATACTGTCGGTGGATATGCGTGAGGAAGTGTGTGTGTGTGTGTGTGTGTGTGTGTGTGTGTGTGTGTGTGTGTGTGTGTGTGTGTGTGTGTGTGTGTGTGTGTGAATTAACGTCACGGTGATTGTGTTTGAGCAGGTGGGTTGTGCATATTACCGCTTGGTGTGTGTGTGCGTGCGTGTGTGTGTGTGTGTGTGTGTGTGTGTGTGTGTGTGTGTGTGTGTGTGTGTGTGTGTGTGAAGGAGGGAGTGTAAGACGTTCTTCCCTCAGTGTCTTGCCCCATGGCTGCCTCGGACCTTCACGCAACACTGGCCACGGACATAACACACACGTCACGTCTTCCGCCTCTCTGAAAACTGCATCTCGTATTTTACGAGTGACAGAGAAGAGGCTTTCAATTACACTCCCTGGCCAAGATCATACTCATGCGAGTGGCTGGCAGTGGCCTCTGCTGCTGTTCCTTTGGCTTCTCTGCTCATGCCATCTCTTCACGCCCTCATTACTTCCTCATTTGCTCGCCACGCCCGTCATCCGGAGAGGAAACACCGTGAATATCGTGTGTCCGCGGCTCCTTGTCACGACTCGGGTCTGCCAATTGTTGAATACGTAGCGATGGAGCGACAAAATCCTCAACATTGTAAGGAACGTGATGTGTATAGGTACCAACATCCTGAGCTGTGCGCTGCTCCTCGTCTAGCGCCGCAACTGTTCCATTGTGCAAGCTGCGGTTTCACGAGTGGCTTCCATTATTCTATATTACATTATTATTGTTATTATTATTTTATTTCCTTATTTATTTTTATAATAGCTATTATTGCGTCCTGACACTTTTGTTGGGATGATGCGGGTAAATCGCTGCATCGCGGCATAACCTGTGTTTGTGAAACCACACACTCGCTGAGTCATTGGTCTGGGAAGATAGACCTCGATATGTTCGCTCTCCATGTTTTAAGAAAAAAAAAGAGTGCTACAAAATGCCTGGGTGAAGAATGAAGGCCGCGCCCTCGCTGACCCGCCACGCTCGTGCTGCTCAAGTGTTGGTTGTGCTCCACCTGACACTTCCAAGGCACCGCTAGCCAGCCTGTCATCGCCGTGGCCTTTATCCATTGTAGAATCCGCTGTAAATGTTACTAATCTGACCACCGACACACTAGAATGTTCTTCTTTTGTCTTCACTTTTTGTGTCACGAAGAGGCACAAGTTACACAAGTCATTCTTCCTGAAGATCCCGTGAAAGAGAGTCGCTTTCTTCTTCTCTATTCAGGGGACAACAAGGAAACAGAGCGGAAAAAAGAAAACCCTCTGCGAATGTTACGATGTCTGCCAAGTGCTGTTCAAGTGAAGAAAACCCGTGTAACTTAAACTTGTATTACTTTATTTTCACATCAAGTAAAATACATGAGCACTACACACAGTCAATGTCAAGCCATCAAGAGAGTAATATTGAAGGACGAGAGCACTGTAGCGGCGGCAGAAAAGCGAAGATAGAGCTCACCGGGAGACAGTGACGTGCAATACATGGATGCGGCGCTGCACTTCTTGAGCTCTTCACGGTCTCGCTGCTCTTGTTCTTTTTGCTTCACGTTTCTAATAACTGATGTGATGAAGATCTGTCATGTTTCCGTAGCGGAGGAAACAAAGCGCAGAGAGAGAGAGAGAGAGAGAGAGAGTTAGTGGTACATGAGGCGTGACTTGTACCTGGTGATTAAGTCCTATGGCGGCACCTAATGGATGAGACGAGACAGCTTCCTCCTACACCTGCAGCAGCCACTTGGTAATGCATATGTTCCCGAGGCCATTGATCCCTGTGGTAGTGGTGGTGGTGGTGGTGGTGGTGTTGGTGGTGTGTGGTCGGGAGAGGAGCCATTATGTGTGGGTGGGTGGATAGGTGGATAGGTGGGTTGGCGTGTACAGTAATATTCTTCACTAGACGTTCCACTCCCTATTTATTTTATTTTTTTCTCCGAAGATAATCAGGGTTCATTTGCGTTGTGTTGGGTTAGGTTAGGGAACTTTACCTGGGAGTGAGTCGTTTTTTGTGTAAGGTTCTCGGGGTAGCTGACATATCGTTGGGGAAATTAATATAAAGCAGGTGAGTCTCATTGATATTACTTTCACTGGAATGCAAACAAACTGTGGGATTGCTTTGTTGTCTTTGTGTAACGTCTTCGCAGGAAAATTAATATACCATTCCTTTCCACCTCCAGTCTACTGTTCCTATATTCACTTCTCGCCTTGCTTCCTTCAGTTCTTCTTCCTTATCCTACCTTTCTTCCTTATTTCTGGCTGATTTTTTATTTCTCCTATCGTTTTCAATTTTCCCCAATTTAGTCACCATCCTGTAGCTTAATGCACTTTCCGACTTCCTCTTGTGTCTTCCTCGTACCTGTACCACATATGCTCATGCTTCACTTCTATTGCTGCTTTTCATGTAAGACGGGAAAGCTGACAAACCAAAAAAGGCCCACTAACATGCCAGTCCTCTTGCAGGTGCGAGAGAGAGTTAGTAAAAAAGGGATAAATATCTTGAAACCTTCTTAAATGAAGTCATAGGAAGTTAGAAATACAGAAACAGCTAAGGAGTTCCAGAGTTTACCAGCGAAAGGTATGAATTACTGCCTTGTATTGCTTATGCCGCCGCCATCACTACTATTACCAACAGACGACAACCATACAAGTACTGCCACCACCACCACCACCACCATCTCGACTACTACTACTACTACTACTACTACTACTACGATGTATTGTTAGTACTGTTGTTATTACTATTACTACGATGACTACTACTGCTACCATTACTACCATTACGCTGCTACTACTGCTACTGCTACTACTACTACTACTACTACTACTACTACTACTACTACTACTACTACTGCTACTGCTGCTGCTGCTACTGCTACTGCTGCTGCTGCACTGCTGCTACTGCTACTGCTGCTGCTGCTACTGCTACTGCTGCTGCTGCTGCTGCTGCTGCTGCTGCTGCTGCTGCTGCTGCTGCTGCTGCTGCTGCTGCTGCTGCTGCTGCTGCTGCTGCTGCTGCTGCTGCTGCTGCTGCTGCGAAACGTTAAAGTAGAGCATGTTACATTCGGCCTATATATGAGACGTTCTATAACAGATACATATGTAAAAAAAAGAAAAAAAAGTGATATCACGAATGAGAGTGATCAATCAAAAGTGACTCACGCACACCAGATAAAGATTATTACTTTTTTTCAACATAACCCCGATTTTTTTTTCTCTCTTTTTTCTCTTTTCTTTAATTCATTGATTTGACGATTTTTTGCACATTGTTCAATAACCATCTTTAATATTGTGGGCTTAGATAAAGTAACGTTTGCAGAATCAGGATAATCACTGTTTTAACTCTCTCTCTCTCTCGTAAGGGTCAGTGATTGCGGTGTGACGTCTTTGCGTGGACACAACCAGCAGAAGGAGCAGGTAGTG
>NC_059271.1:4375000-4380000 GCF_017591435.1 Portunus trituberculatus | reverse complement strand
TTTCCACACGTTAGTGGTCATTTCAAATTTGCTTGGTAGACAAAAAATATATTTTTGCCATACTAATATTACAAAACATTGCATTACAGCTAACGATAAAACGTTAAGAAGAATTCAGATAATACTAATAATGAAACATTAATGATACCAACACAATACCAATATATAAAAGAGCAAAATATAAACGATGAAGTGTTAAATATTTAAAGTTACCATTACAATATTCATTAATACTAATGGTAGTATATAATTATTGCCTTAAAAGTTTACATAAAACATTGGTCAAACCTAAAACAACAACTGCATCAAAGACATTAAGGTCTAAAACACATTGACATTTTTAGCAATCCAGGTACATTGATGGACAGGGTTATTTATGACATAATTAACGTGTCTAAATTTTAGAACAGAGCGTGTTTACGTTAGTGACACGGCAGGCAAGGAATGACACAATTTGGTTAATTTACAGAAAATACTTCAAATGACCAAAGTTTGTCGTCGTTCTTGAAACACGATTGTTCTGTTGCCTTGTTTCACTGCTAATTATCTGCTGGACCTTCAGGAGAAATTCTGGCAGGAAGGAAAAACTATAGTATGTCCAGCCATTATGCCTTTTTTAGTAGACTCCAAAACATTGCGACCTCAAAGCACAAAGAAGGCGAACCAAGCAGATTGAAGGAAGAATTAGTATAAAGAGAACTGGCCCTTTCATGATACCACACCACCTCCAACCCACCCTAGTCAGTCCATTCACCATTACCTTCCTTCTTTCATCTCTCTGATACAGAAGCACTGAAAGAACCACGCAAATAGAAGGAAGGAGAAAGGACCGCATCACAACGCCACGCCTTCCCCTATCCACCCACTCTGTCCAGTTTCTGTCTTTTACCTCCCTTCCTTTTGGACTGTGATGAATCTCGGCCAAGAAGCAGAGGACAGGCCGGGCAGATGGAAGGAAGGACTAGTTAAAGAGTGTAGGCCACCCTAGAGCTCTATTTAACATAATATCCCTGACAGTGATGCCCGAACCTCGCCTTCACCCACTCTCCTTTTAAGCCTTCTCCCATCACACCTCCACACACCTGCCCCAAAGCCTTCCACTGATCCTCTCTCACCCCTTCTCTCGCTTTCCCTACACCAACATCCTCTCACTTTCTACTCAGTATGCTCCCGAGACACTCCAGCACCAGGGCAGATGGAAAAAAATGTAGTTTGATGCGTCATAATAAGTTGTCTTGTCATGGTGTCATTGTGTCATTTTTCTCAAGGGATGTTTTTATAGTCAGATGGTTCCTTCTACTGGTCTGCGTGTCTGTCTCAGGTCTAGGCGCCGCTCCTGTTGTTGAGTCTTTAGTGTGGGGGTGTTTGGTGGTACTGTGTAGAGAAGACTGGTAGTGTTGGTGATGGTGCGTTGGTGATGGTGATTTTGCAAGGGTCTTGTTATTGAAGGTGGTGGTGGTGGTGGTGGTGTTTGGTTTACTTTAGTTGTCTTTCTTTTTTTTTTTTCATTTATCCATATGCTTTTTTGTTTTTGCTTTTCTTCTGTATCGTGTGTGTGTGTGTGTGTGTGTGTGTGTGTGTGTGTGTGTGTGTGTGTGTGTGTGTGTGTGTGTGTGTTTTATATCTGCGCTCTTGCATTTCGTCTAGGGATGTGTGTGTGTGTGTGTGTGTGTGTGTGTGTGTGTGTGTGTGTGTGTGTGTGTGTGTGTGATGGCTTGAATTATTTATACGCCAGGTTTTGTATTACATGGAATGATACGCTGTTTCTGTCTCCCTTTTTCTTCCCTGTATATATATATATATATATATTTTTTCATAAACCGAACACAAAAAAACAGTTGAGACTGAGTGTCCGTCCAGGCTTGACAGAGAGAGAGAGAGAGAGAGAGAGAGAGAGAGAGAAACGGCTCATCCCTACTGTCGCTGCTTTCCTCTCTCGAATCACCCTCCTATCACCTCCTACCCGCCTCTCTCTCTCTCTCTCTCTCTCTCTCTCTCTCTCTCTCTCTCTCTCTCTCTCTCTCTCTCTCTCTCTCTCTCTCTCTCTCTCACATACCCACAGACACTACCTACATTACTTTCCCTCTCATAACCTTCCTTTCCCTCAGCAGGATCTCCCTCTCCGCCCCTCGAGGCAGCAAGGAGGTGGAGAGAGACGGGGCAAGAGCGAGGGGCGTGGGAGGGAGGGAGGGGTGACTACCGATGCGTCGTCAGCCGGGTCTCTGGGGCACTGGGGCACGTGGGGTTCAAGTTTTTGTGGGCATTATCGAAGCAGGTGTTGTCAGGGTGCAACTTTCTTATCCTGCCTGCTGGTCGTGGTGGTGGAGGTGGCTGTGCGTCCTTCTTCTGTTGGGCACTCTGTTTATCGTGCTTCATTAGTTCCGCATTTTAGGTGTGTGTGTGTGTGTGTGTGTGTGTGTGTGTGTGTGTGTGTGTTGTGACCTTGCGGTGTACGTATGTAGATGGATAGCGTTCGTTGTTTGTGTTTTTTTGTTTGTTTGTTTGTTTTTGTGTGTGTGTTCAACGGTTCACGTCAAACTGCCATCACTGCTATCCCCATTACCATTATCACCACCATTAGCACCACCATCACCACCACTACCACCACTAAAACAGCAACCAACACACATTTACCAAGACTTAGCTCCTCATCACTCCACCACCACTACCACCACCACCACCACCACCACCACCACCACCACCCATGCAATCACCACTCCACACTCCTCACGCATCTTCTCCCCACTGGTAGCGTCACATTACTCCCACCATTTGTAGCTCGTCATGACCCAGATACCCACAGCCAGTTACTCAGCCACCACCCTCTTATTCTGCAGGATGGCTCTAATACTCTAATCTCATGGCGCGCTGGAAGATTACTGCGGTGTGTATTCAGAAGCGCCACTCGTGTTGTTCTCTTACTATTATGTTCAAAGGCCGCAGAAATGATTGGTCTTGTTCTTCAGTGTTATTCCTGTTTATAATGTAGGACTTTGCTTGATCTTTCTCACACCTGCACGAGCGTTTTCTCTATTTCATCCCCTCCCGTCCCCACACACACAGACACACACGTTCCGACACCTCAAGGCATTCTGTAAAAAAGGATTTGTGGTGAATGGATAAGTGGATGTTTATTTTTCTTTCTTCATGGATAAGTGTTTGTTTATTGTTTTCTTTGTCACCATCCGTGTAGAACCATTAAGTGTAGTGGAGGTGCGCCCAAAAATGTGTTCGGTGCGTTAGTATATACCTACCGCCGAAATAAATACGCGTACATCTTCAGTGGGTTCTGGATGATAGTATACGAATTCTCCCCTTTCTTTGAGCCAACTTTCTAGCGTGTGTGATTATTCCCACTCCCAGTACTAAACAAGGTGTCCTCCAAGGTGCATGCTGGATGAAAGTACTCGGCATTACTATAACTTTCTAGCCTCCGGACAGTATACGGCACCCAGTGTGAGCCTCGTGCTATTAA
Source organism: Portunus trituberculatus (assembly GCF_017591435.1). Taxonomy (NCBI): domain Eukaryota; kingdom Metazoa; phylum Arthropoda; class Malacostraca; order Decapoda; family Portunidae; genus Portunus; species Portunus trituberculatus. The sequence goes on along the minus strand of NC_059271.1, from coordinate 4,376,525 downwards.
GGCGGCGGGGATATGGTGGCCTGCAGGCGCGTCTCGACCCACTCACCTGCCGCCTTAATGGTCCTCGTCAGGGAAGGGGAGGGCCTTAATTATTCCAGCACCTGTGAATTAGCGGCACAAGCCCTTTCCTTAGACGCGGCTGTTTTTTTATATAGCCATTATTTTCATTGTCCTTAATTGTAACCTTCATTCTTATGCTAATTTGTGACGTGTGGTTTACATGAAGATCCTCGCGTGTTTTTAGCTTATTTTTTTGTACCTTTCCTTTATGTATAACAAGATCCTCGCGCCGATTCCTCTTGTTATAAAATACCTCCTGTGATTTTTTTTTTCCTTTTTTTTTTCTAATGTTCAGGAGGACGCCTTTATTTCTCCACCAAGATATTTACGACAGGTCCAGCTGTGTGTGTGTGTGCGTGTGTGTGTTTGTATGTGTGTGTGTGTGTGTGTGAGAGAGAGAGAGAGAGAGTTTTAGTGTCACCCTTCACTAAGAGGTTCCCCCCGCAGGACGAGACAGCGGCGGGGAAGGAGGAGGAGGAAGGAGGTCTGTATAGCACCGCCCGGGGCACTCAGGTGACATATATCCTCCTCTATGCCGGCGTGTTTTGGCTCACCGCCCCGCACAGGCCTAAAGGAAGGGACGGGCGGCGGTGGAGGAATGCTTGGCGGGGCGCGAGCACACACAACCTTTATTTAGGTGAGTACTGAGACCGCTATGCTGAGGCTCCCAGAAAATAGGTCATCTTACAGGAGTATATAGGATTTTACTAGGATTTTGTTGATGCAGAGTACGAGAATTGACAGCCGTTTTGGAAGATTACTGGGAACGTCATGCTGAGTCAGTATTTTAAAAGGCTTGGCTCCTAAGAGGGATTTTTTTATTTTTCAAAGGCCACAAATATGACTGTAGTCTGTCTACTCTAAAATGGCTCTTGGATTTAAAACATATTGTAGCTTATTTATAACGTAATTGATTTGATGTGATTAATATTTGTTTTCTGTTGATCAACGCACTTATTACAAGGACAGCTCACGGTTTTCCTCAAGATCTGACAACCACGCATTCCCTGAGACACCATTCAACTCCAGACCCAGGAACCACTTTAGAGTAGACAGACTATAGTACGGTTCTTATAGTCTTTTTATTTTTTTTCGTGTTGATACAGAATCCTTGTTTAAATCTTCAGTAGAATCACGAAAACATCCTCGAGTACCCCATTACCTTCCATTTCTTTCCCCCATTAACCCCCTCCAGTACCATGACGCGTTTCCATATTCCTTCTGCTTACTATTTGAGGATTTTACACAGCTTCAGAAACTCAGGTGGGGATTAAAATAGCGAAGACTGTGGCTATTAATTTTCTGACTTTCATGCATCTTTCCTAATGTCAATAAAATGGTCTAATCTTACACAAATCTGAAGGTAGAAATGTGTCTCAGTATTGAAGGGGTTAATGTTCAAAGCGCACTCGAGGACCTCATTCCTTTCCACTTCTTTCCCCTTCATTATAAGCCGTCACTAGAA
>NC_059271.1:4367500-4370000 GCF_017591435.1 Portunus trituberculatus | reverse complement strand
TAATTTGTTCTTCTTTTTTTTTTTTCTTAACTGTGATCTTCCTTGTTCTTTGTCTTTTCCTTTGATCGTCTTTCGCTTTCCTCGATTCATTTTCTTGTTTACTACGTTCCTACTTTTCACCTCTTCATTTCTTCCCTTTTCGTTCATTTCCCTTTTTTTATCATTTTCTTTTGCCTCTAAGTTTTTTTTTTTTTTTTTTTTTTAGTGTTTCCTTTTCTTGTTTGTGTCTTTTTGCTGTTCTTTCTTTTTTTTACTTTTTGTCTCGTTCTTTTTCTCTTTTTTTCTCTCATTCATCTTTTCGTATCCTTTCATTCCTGTTAGCTCCTTTTTCATCTTATGTCGTCCTACCATTTCTTTTTTTCTCTCTTTTTGTCTCTTATATCTCAATTTCTTCTTTTTGTTTCTCTTTTCCTGTTTCCTTCCTTTCGTTGTATTTTTTCTACTTTATTCTTTAACTTTCTTGTGATGTTCTCTTCACTCCTTTTCTTTTCGCTCTTCTTCGTCTTCCTCATTTCACACTATTTTATGACCACTATTTTATTAGCCACATAACCTCCACCTCTTCCTTTCCCTCAACAGTTGTCAGTTTTCCATTTTATTATTATTATACTCCTTTCTTACCCTCCTTTCATCTTTCCCATTTCTTACGTTTACCACCACAAAAGTCGCAGTTCTTTTTTTTTCTTACTTAACATTCCTCATTTACCTTTTATCTTTACTGACATGCCTGTCCTCTGCCCTCCCCCTCTTCTTTTACTCATTTATCACTCATTTATCAGTACAATAACCCACAGCATCTTTCTCTATTCCTCAACCATATTACGTTCTTCCTTTCAACATCCTACCTTACTACGCCTCTTCTTTCTCATGCCTTCCATCACCCTCGAACGTCTTCCTATCAACCCACCCCATCAGTTCCATGCCTCCTCGATCACTTTCCATCTTCCTTCCCACCAACGACCTTAGATAGATTCTCAAATAGGCTCCTTCGCTTTACCTTACGTCTTATTCTTATCATTTTTGTATTGGAGTGTTTGTGAGGTAAAGAACAATCTAAGGAGGGGGAGCTTAACCTTAAACAGACTCTCAAATAGACTCCTTCATTTCTGCCTCCCCTCTTATTTTCATGTCTCTCTTACTGAGGTGTTTGTGAGGTAAAGAGACCAGAATGGGAACGCTGAGTATATGTGAGACGGAATTAGTTATGCTAGAGACAGGAAGGAGTGTGGAAAGTATGATGAGGTGGATAAAGGGAATGAAAGTGTGAAAGAGGTTTGGACATGAGCAAACAAGGAGAAACAGGGGTAAAGAAGAGACAGGAAGAAGCATAGAGAGGAAGATGAGAGGTATTAATGCATGACAGAGGTTGTAGACGAGTGAACAAGGAGAGAGAGAGAGAGAGAGAGAGAGAGAGAGAGAGAGAGAGAGAGAACAAGGATATGATAGAGACAGGGAAGAGTACAGATAATAAGGTAAGATAAATGAAAACATAACAGGGCTTTGGTGACGGGTACACAAGGAGAAACAGAGTTAGACAGGGTACATGAATAGAGGCATAACAAAGCAGGAATGTGAATGAAAAACAGTTAGATTGATAGTAATAATTGGCAGAGACGCGGTCAGCCATGTTCCTCGGTAGCGCAATACCAACAAAGGAGTGAGGGAAAGTAAGGATGTAATCGCTCAGTGAAGGGTGTGAAGGGATGGGCACCACGCCTGGAGGTGGTGGCCGTCCCTCGCTGGCCCTCCACAAGCCCATCCAAGGCCTCCCAGCCACTCATCCAACGATTTCCTACAGGTGGCGGTGGAGGTGGTGGTGATTGTGGCGGTGCAGGTGATGGTATGACACTGCCCTCCCGCCAAGGCTGTTTTTTCTTTTGATGAGTGTTATGAATGAGGAAGAGGCTGTAATGAGAAACAAGGTTGGTGGTAAGGATGTGAAAGGGACAGAAGTTTGTGGTGATCTGAATGCTGTTAGTTTTGTTGAGTCATTTTCTCCTGTACATTACTTTCCTTATATCTTCTTGAGGCCTTACAACACATTCACCACACCGCCGTGGCCAAGGATACCCTCCCTACACTCTTCCCTCGCACACACTCGTCGCCAACAACACAGGAAAAGCGAGACGTCATGATGCAAGGCCCAAAAATGGCTCTTGAGGAAAGGTGACAGTCTCCGCTGGAAGGAGAAAAATAAACATCACCCCCAAAAGAAACAACACACATACCTTATGCAAGACTGTGTAATGTATTTCTTGCCGAATTGACTCAAAGCAACCGCTGAACCAACAAGCAATATAGCGCGGGTGGCACTGGAAACGCACCCGGCGATGTAGGAAGTGGTCACAATAACAGCTCGATGAGGGCACTCAGAAACACAGGAAACTCAGGAGGAATATAGCACGGCAAGGAGCGATAGAGTTACTGTTCGGTGTTCACGGGGAAGGTTCACCGCACAACTCTTTTTCCGCGGCAATGATGGACGAACGGCGAGATGCGC
>NC_059271.1:4310000-4360000 GCF_017591435.1 Portunus trituberculatus | reverse complement strand
TACAGACAAAATGAAAACCCAGGATCCAAACAAACACTGAAATGCTGGGAGTGCGTGTAACAGTGGCCGGCGACGACCAAGTCACCACGCCGTTCAAAGTGAAAATTTTGGTACAGAAACTCGGGCGGTTGTGGCGATGCCTTCTTTGACCCTTTTACAAGAAGGTGGCAGCCTTTAAGTTCCACTGGGAGGAGCTTTTCCATACCCGGCACACCTGCACCATACTGCCAGCAGACATGGACATGGGCCGCCTTTTGAAGGTTCACCTAACAATCAAGTAACACCTTATTGAAAATAGTGATGAAGCACCGCTACAGTGCACGTGAGACTGTCAGCGTTACAAAGGTGACGGACATCATGCTGCGCCTGGGGAAGGGGGAGCCAAAAGGGTTTGTTTGTTTTACAGCTGGGCATGGGAGATGAAGACACCAAGGTGCCTGAAGAGCAACAGACAGAAGACAAGGGTGGAAGCAAAGAAGGCCAAGGCATGCAGGACCAGCATCTGCAAGTGCCCGGACTGCGTGTTACCCTTCAGGAAGCTGCTGCGGGCCTGGGAGCTTATGCTAGTGAAGCCGCCGACCACGATGGACATGTATGCGGACATCCTGGCAATGGAATACACTGTGATGAGGGAGGAAGCGAATGTGCTGCTGAAAGAGAAATAGAGTTATGCTTCAGATCTGGTTGCTCTTAAGGCTGAAATGGATCATATTGAGCGGGAGCTGGACCGCACTGAGGCCTTGTGGGCCGGTACCGTCATGGAAAGTGAAGAAGATAAAAGTCTACAGATGGAAGGAACAGGAGAGGGATATTTCGGCTACAGCAATGAAGAGCTTTGGACGGAAATGTTGGATAATGTAAGTGAAGGGGAGAACAAGACCCTCGAGGAGCACTTTGATCTGGACGAAGCGGAAGAGCAATTGAACATGAAAAAGTGCGAGGGGAAGTAAGGCAGTGACGGAGCGAATGAAGCAGAAAGTGAAAAGTAAAGTGCGGAACGGATAAGGAAAGAGTGCATCGCGAGCAGGCTCCGCACTTCGCTCCCTCTCTTGTTGCTATCAAACTCAGCAAGCTGGATCGCCCGCAGCCTTTTATCACTACTACTAGTTTTAATGTTTCTCCTTCTATCCTTCACCTTATATACTCTTACATTTCACTGTCCTTTCTCTCGCTTCTGTGGTGCCACAATCTCCCTACTGATGTGTCAATTGAAAAGAAAACAAAGGAAGAAAATTGTAAAACAAATAAAAAGAGAGAATATAAAAACGTTTTAGTTGTAATTTTAATGTAAACAAAACAGGAGAAATAAAAAAGAAAATACAATATAAGAAAATGCAAAAAAAGTTCCAGGTTTATGTTTAGTGTAGACAGTAAAACAAAAGAAGAATACAAAATAAGAATATGCCCCAAAAAAATCTAGTTTTACGTTTAGAAGAAATATAGAATAGAAAAGAAAAGTAAATAGAAAAATACAAAACACGTGACATGGAGTGAAGGTAATAGAGACGACGAGAAATCCGGGACTCCGAGAAAAAAATTAACGCACCGAGACGCCGAACGTTTACGAACACAGGAGTGAACGCAGTTAAGCTAGACGCTACACTGGACTTCGAGAAGAAAATGAACGCACCCAGACACCGAACGTTGTCGAACACAGGACTCAAAGAAGAAAATAAACGCATCGAGACGCCGAACGTTTACGAAGACAATGGACGCAAGCGAGACGCCGAACGTTTGCTAGCACAAGACTTGAAGAAAATGAGCGCCATCGAGACGTCGAACGTTGACGTGCTAATAGGACGTTGAAGAACACAGAGGGATCGCAACTGATACGGAGAAATGTTATGTAGTGACACACACACACACACACACACACACACACACACACACACACACACACACACACACACACACACACACACACACACACACACACACACACGCACGTAGCATTATTGTCTTTACATTCGCGTTGTCGTACATACTTTATATTATTACTTTTAGAACTCTTCTCTTGATACAAAATATATACATTCTTTTACAATTAATTTAACAATAGGTGGTGCACAGGCCAAGTTACACAGTGGGTAAGTTACTTTACATTTTGGTCACTGTACCCACAAGTCACCCAGCCCACCGGCCATTCAGTGCACAGCTGAAACAATATACATGTTATCCTCTAAATGGGTAACAAAATATGCTTCAGCCAGTACACATGATTTCTTATTGTAAATAAAAGATATATTTTAACACGCTGGTTATCAGGCTACTCATTCAAATATTTTCAGTGTAAAAGTCACTGACGTTCAATCACTCAGTTATTCGGGCAATTATTGAATTCATAGAAGTACGTGCGGCAACTCCTCGCAAGGCCTCACTTTCTGTCCCTGCAGATCTTTGGGAACCTGTAGCAGAGCAAGACGGTAGTAACACATAGTCAGTTGAAAGAGGGTGAACTTCTCAGCGTATAAGTAAAACTCTCTCTCTCTCTCTCTCTCTCTCTCTCTCTCTCTCTCTCTCTCTCTCTCTCTCTCTCTCTCTCTCTCTCCTCTCCTTTTCTTCCCTGCAGTCCTCTCTCCCATAGTTCCCTCATGCCCTCAGCTTGTCTCTGTGAATGTACTGTGCACATTACATAATACACACTTAGATCAGTCTGCAGTTTCATCCCACCAACGAAATATTGCAGCCTATAATTTCACAGTGATTTACGTGAGAAATAAATTGATATTGCATCAGTTTTCGTCGCAAATACCTTGCCTGCAATTATAGTTCATCCCTCTTCCTTAGCGAGCGATGGGGCGCGGCGGGAACTAGCAGGCTCTTGGAGTGGGAGGGAGAAACATGATTAGGTCATTTACTAAAGGAAACGAAGATCTAAGGGTGACTTACATTTTACTTCTCTAGATTTGGTAGCATTTTTACATTTATACTTGGACTGAGATTTTATTATTTTGTTTAGTTGTACGCAGTTCTTTCAGTCAGTGAGTTCTGAATTTTCATGTAATATTCTCGGTTGGTAAGTCAGCAGGTGTAACCAATTCTGATTTACAATTAACTTTCTATAAATTGCAAGAGGTTACTTGGACTGTAAGTATGAACATTAAATGATATTCTACATCATGACCTGACCGAGAGAATTTTCATGGGTGAAAGGAAAAGAAATGTTAGTAATACTGATGTAGTCCCCTTGGTGTTTTGTTTTGTTTCCATATTCTATTTGACTTTATTCTACTTATTCATTTAGTTATTAGTTAGTTGCTAGTTAGGTAGTTAGCTAATTATTTTTTGATACATGTGAAGTACCACTACATTTGCCAGATTCCTCGACGATGTTCAAATGGTACATTATGTTAAAGAGCGTAGCAGAAGTTTTGTGGTAGAATGGTCCAAGAAGTGCGGATCTTTCCTAAAAATATTGAGTGTTTCTGCTCAAATGATTTCCCTCAAGAATTATTACTGCTTAGTACAAAGATAGCATTTCTTCCTTAGCTTCAAAGTAGCAATCATCCTTTTAGGATATGCATTAGCTTGATAATGAACAGTAAACTTTGGAACAGTAACCTCTGGCATGCACGACAGGTGCCATTTCATTCTGGGGTCATTGAATAGAAAAACATGAGTCAACAGAGAATATTGCATCAATATCATTAGCACTTCGTTCACTCCCATTCTTTAACGCTTCAGTTGAAAGGAACCTCTTTCAAATTAATGTGGTCCATTTACAGCTTAGAAGCCGCTTTAATGTCCAAAGTATGAAAGCACTTTTACAAATAAAATATGGTCTACTCTAAAACATCAGGTGCAAATATGTGTAAATTTCGAATTCACAAATTAAATAGTGAAGAATCTCATTGTAAGAGACTTGACCGACATTCATTAAGATCAGGAGGAAATGTTGGCCATGGAAAAAATGAGAGAGAGAGAGAGAGAGAGAGAGAGAGAGAGAGAGAGAGAGAGAGAGAGAGAGAGAGAGAGAGTGGGAGTTGTCAGATTTTATAACATATTAACTTAATGACCTATTAGCGGTTTTACTTTTTTACATTTTCACCCCAGAGAACGTGAATTTTCTTTCACAGTTTATCTAGAACGGAGGAATTTCATTCCTTAAACTTTTCCCTTCTTTATATTGCTCTCTCTCTCTCTCTCTCTCTCTCTCTCTCTCTCTCTCTCTCTCTCTCTCTCTCTCTCTCTCTCTCTCTCTCTCTCTCATTGGCATTCCTTTATTATCTTTCATATCTAGACTGTAGAGCAGCGTTTCCCAACCTTTTCCGACCATAGCACCCCTTGTTGTCATGTCTAAGCAGTCCAGCATCCTTAACTAATACCTTGTTATTAGAAGGTAAAAGAAAGTGCATTATTTCCTAGCACCCCCTATGATTGATTTCAGCACCCCAGGTTGGGAAACGCTGCTGTAGTGTATCATACAGTTCGTTATGTTTTCTCTCTCTCTCTCTCTCTCTCTCTCTCTCTCTCTCTCTCTCTCTCTCTCTCTCTCTCTCTCATATCCAATGGCACACTTTTGAAGTGATTTTCGTTTATGCCAGGTGGAGTAGTGACGGACACAGATCAGGAGTATCAGGAGTAGTCACCAGCCTTGCCACTCCTTGGGGTTTTTTTTACTAGATCTTGGCTTTTGGGTTGAGATCTTGGCGCATTGTTGTTGTTGTTGTTTTTTTCTTAGAAAACAGGCCAATCTTGGCTTTTTGAGAAATTATCTCTTGTTCGGTTATTCCTTTTCCTCCTGTCCAGGCCTTATGCCTCCTACCAGATAACAGCCAAATACAGTCCTTCGACACCTATCACACCAGGGTTGTCAGTGTAATTCACTTCGGTTGCCTGCTGGTCACCCAGCCAGTCTTCCCCTTTACAGAGCGAGCTCAGAGCTCACAGACCGATCTTCGGGTAGGACTGAGACCACATCAACACACAACACACACCGGGAAAGCGAGGCCACAACCCCTCGAGTTACATCCCGTACCTATTTACTGCTAGGTGAACAGGGGCCACACATTAAGAGGCTTGCCCATTTGCCTCGCCGCTTACCGGGACTCGAACCCGGCACTCTCGATTGTGAGTCGAGCGTGCTAGCCACTACACTACGCGGTGTGTGTGTGTGTGTGTGTGTGTGATATCCTTTGTTGACTATGTAATATTATGTAACCTAATACCTCTTACCATATCCACCATCTAATATTAAACACTTGGACTGGTCTCATGATGTCATTTTTTTTTTTATATCCATAGTGAATAAAACTATTAAATTTGGATCTCTCTCTCTCTCTCTCTCTCTCTCTCTCTCTCTCTCTCTCTCTCTCTCTCTCTCGTTGTGAGTTGTTTTTTTTTCTCAACCTTCTCTTTTCACCGCTTCCCTCATCTCCTTTATCGTCTTGTGATTCTCCTCCTCCTAAAATAAAAAATTCCTCCCCTCTCCTTCGTCCTCTCCCTATCATCCTTCACCTACTCCCCCACACATCACTCCTCCCACATCATATGCGCCACACACACACACACACATACACACGTGGCCCGGTAGTTCAGTGGTTAGAGCGCTGGCTTCACAAGCCAGAGGACCGGGGTTCGATTCCCCGGCCGGATGGAGATATTTGGGTGTGTCTCCTTTCACGTGTAGCCCCTGTTCACCTAGCAGTGAGTAGGTACGGGATTTAAATCGAGAAGTTGCGACCTTGTTGTCCCGGTGTGTGGTGTGTGCCTGGTCTCAGGCCTATCCGAAGATCGGAAATAATGAGCTCTGAGCTCGTTCCGTAGGATAACGTCTGGCTGTCTCGTCAGAGACTGCAGCAGATCAAACAGTGAATTACACACACACATTTTAGGTTAAAAAGATCACTTCCGTAAAATTAATATCTGCTATGGTAGAATCCTTGAAAACGGTGCTTATAGCATATGTTAAGTTTTTCATTAGTCTAGTCTTTTTTGGTCAATCTTGGCTATTTTAACTAGGCAGTCTTGGCTTTTATGATTTTCAAGAGTGGCAACATGGGTGGTCATCAAAAATGCGCCATCCAGCACTGCGGCGATCAGCAGTTCAGCACAATCAGCAATTAGTAATTAATAAATACGGGTCCTTGCTGAGCAAAAGCATGGCCACCTCACAGCGACCTCTATGGAATTTGCTTTGCCCTGACTAATACACATGGTTAAAGCAGCATGAGCTCGATCAGGCAGTCTAATAGACGAATGATGCAGTGCAGGCTGTGCAACAACAGTACGCACTCTGAGTCTCCGACCTGACTACATAGTACATCCCTCACTGCAAGATATCTGTGATTGTGGCTACTACCTATCTTTCGTTATGTCACCATTAACAAGTCTTCAAGGAATTTCGGTCCTGTTGACCAAAAGTTGAGAACTAATCAGGAAGGTGCTATAACTGAACAAAAGGAATGCTTGGTATTACCGATACTTCATCCCACCAAGGAGGAAAGTTTCCGAAACACCAATCAGGCTTCACTTTACAGCAAACCATCAAGGTGGTTTGCCGGTGTGTATTAGTACTGCTGTCAATCTGGTGGGTCTGTTGTGCATCCATGTTGAAGCTATAAGGTTGGTGTTGGCCAAGATGGCATTGCATGTGACAAGTGTAATAATTTGTTCACCCTAATCCACTGTGTGTGTGTGTGTGTGTGTGTGTGTGTGTGTGTGATGCTATTTAGGAGGCGATAGGTGCTGGCGGCAAATGCGTCAGCACTCAGCGTAGGAGTCGTCCTACTGTTAGTCTGATACAGGAGCTGTTACGGACTCATCAGGCGACTAAGCTACAGCTCAACTCTGTAATGATGAGATCTTTGTGTGCAGCAATTGGCGAGCTGACAGAGTTGACTCAATCCTTGCATTTGTCTACTTCCTCCTCTACTTCGGATACCTCCGGTGATAATTTGGGTAAATATTTACAAGAGGTCTTTCCTTTGCCAAATTAGGCGTTTGTCTCCAGACTTTTCAGGAAAAGCGAAAAATTTGGTCAGTTTTGGTATTCCTGACCAACTAAACCAAAACAAACACTCAGAGCTAACATAACTCGAAAACTAACCTAATCTAAGCTAATATAACCTAACTTGATTTAACTCTGTTTTTGGCATAATGTGTTGATTTTCAAAGCATTAATATGAGTCAATAATAGTCAAGTGTGTCAAAAAAAACTTAAGAGACATAAAGTAGCTACACAGAGTATTATGTGCTACCACATCATGCAATAATGTTATGCACTATATACTGGTAAGGACTGATCAGTAGTAATCATTAACCTGGAAGGGAGTATATGTCTAATTTATTTTCTATTGATAGAAAGGGTAGAAATAGTCATTTAATTTTTTCAGTCACTTCATTTTTTCATCCAACCAACAATTTTCTTATAAAGAGGATATCCTTGATAATTGTTCGGTTAAGTACAAAGTATCTCACTCTTACATACTAGTACGTGGGAAGAAATGAACTTTTCCTTCTGTCTTCTGTTGGTCATCTTGGTGATGTGGACAATTAGTAACCAACCCTAAAGAGATAGCTAGCTCAACTCTTAGGTGCTGCTTCTGCCTCAGTGTTTACTATACCCTCTGTTCTTCCAGTCTCCGCATTAACTATCAAGTACACAATGCTTCCTATCATCAGATTCATTTCTACACTTGGCTAACGTGGCTTAGAAACCAATTGCAATTAAACCATCCTCAGCAATGGGATCTGACACTATACATTTGGCACTACTAAAACACTGCTCCTCTAATTTATCTTAACCTTTCTTTAAAGTTTTCTTTGTATATTGATTTAGGGGATGTTCCTGATACATTCAACTCTTGACTAATGCGAGGTTTATGTTCTTTGAGACCTCACATTATTCAAACATAATTTTCCCACAGAAAACAATGGTAAAAGAGGTGTTACATTCCTAGGTACTGGGAAAGTCTGCCTATTTTGTGGGTTTTGTAACTCAAACCTTTAAAATAAATATTAATACATCACTAGTTCATGGAAACAATAATGACACTTTCTCACCCGCACATCTTTCTTTTCAAGCAAATTAGAACAGTCTTAATTCAATGTGATTTACCATATGATTTTATATGCTAGGAATATTATTATTATTATTATTATTATTATTATTATTATTATTATTATTATTATTCATACATTTATTATCAATGCATTTAATGAAATAAACCATGAGTATAATTTGGTGGTGGTTGGTAGCACTGTTTGTTTTACCATCATCAGCTGCTTGAGCCACACAGTCTAGACCGTGATGCCTCACCGTTCCACCACAGGCAACATGGAAAATTTTTCAGCGACACTCAACTGTCCCCCTCTTGTACAATGAATATCCTCAGTCTGTCCTTTACTTATATGTAATCTAAACTAGAAGTTTCACATCTCTTTTCTAGCCAAAGCAGCTTCTATGAGATTAGGTGTTCTGAATAACTTTTTGCCAGTTTTTCTCACAGTCCCAACTGCTTACTCTGTAAAGGGGCCTTATCTGCTTATGTATGGAAGACTCTTCACATGTATGAGGGGATTCTACTCACACCTTTTTATTAGACACAATGGAATCTAAAGTTTTTCATCCTATTAATTCCTCTCCTCTTATTGATGCTCTTGAGTCTTTTTTTCACTGTTGCAGTGTTGCATCTCTTTCTATCTTCTACTGTTATTTTCATGCTAATATGCTCTTCTGATCTTGCTAACTGCATGCCTTCTCTCCTCCCACAGCGTTTCTGCACAAGACTTTCTTTTTTCTCTTACCTCTATTCTGTCCACCTCTCTGATGCAAGAGTAAGGCAGGTTTACATGTGTCAAAATGCAGGTGCCAATGCTACTCGCTAAAGGTGTCGGGTAGATTTTGGTGCCTTGCAAGTAGAGTTGCTATCAGCAACAAAGTCATTATCAGCTTTGTTTACATTATAAAGTCACACAAGAAAGTTTGAATGTGTGGTGTCTGGAGGCAAAGAAGATGTTGGAGTTAGTGATGGACCAACAGCATGTCTAGGACCTGAGACATAAGTTATACAGCAAGACAAGCCTTCATAGAACTAACTACCTTTGATGAGATCACTGTCACTCTCTGAGGACTGTTCCCCCTCTCTGCAGTGTCTTGTTGGAGATGACAATTGAATACAGTGAACCATTGGACTTCAAACATAATTTGTTCTAGAAGGCTGTTCAATGTCTGATTGTTCAAAGTCTGAAACCATTATGCCCATAGGAAACAATGTGAATATTTTTAAATCCATTCCAAAACCCCAGATTTTTACCTAAGTAAATAAGAATTGAACTATGTAAAATAAATATTATTTACCTTTAGTTGGTGAGCTTCATGGCACACATAGATGATGGTGTGGGAGGGTAAGGGAGGCTTGGCATTACGTACGTACTAATACAGATTATTATTTCTGGGTGATCTTTGCATTTTCTTTTGAAACTAGATATATTTATTTATGAATGGTGATAGATGGAGAGGGGTAAGTAGGTTTCATTGAGAAACTGCCACATGTTGTCCTGATGGGTTCATTCAGATGCCCTTATACTTTGATGTTGCTGCATTCTCCACTTCAACCTCCCTCATTATTTGTTTCCTTCCACAGATTCTTGTTTGTTATGGCCTTGTTGGGGATGAGAATGAAATCCTTTCTGCCATTTGGAGAAGCTGAACAGCTTTATCTATATGTCTGGTGCTGGGAGAGAAATATCTTTTCCTGGAACTTAAGGTATGTTGATCATGACTATCAATTCTTTAGCACTGTTTCTGAACTTCTCTGAAGCAATACTTTATATAAGGATAGAAAATATTTCTTGTATAGCTTCTGTGAGAAGAAGCATTGCAATGATGATGGCCTACACCATTTTTTTCCAAAAGAAAGATCTTGGTGAGAGTACTATTAGCATATTTAAAGCAGTGGAGGGAAGGACAGTTGAATTGGAAAAGAGGAGCTAGTTCACTAAAAGCTTGTGTTAAGATAAATGTAGGAATTACGTCTTCAGACACTGAACAACAAATAGTTTGCTGCTTTTTAGGAATTGTAAAAAATTATCAGAAATGAGACATTTTGTGACTTGTTTAGATAAATTGTTCAAATCCTGTAGAGTTGGGTGTCTGATAGATTATGCTGAGGAATACAGTTTAATCTTCATCAGAAACAAGGATCAGATAAGAAGTTTTGCCGAGATATATAATTTGTAAATAATGTTAATATTGATTAGATATATTATTATGTTGAGAAAGCTACAGATTATCAATCATCCCAACAATAGCTTAACCCAAAAGTAAATTTGAGGTAAAGGTGTAGATATGGAAGAAGATAATATGAATGATTATAATTGGAGATGTATGCCAGACTGCTGAAAGCTTTTGATATACCTATGACATTAGCAATGATGGTTTTACTGAAATCCCATTGACCAAAACTTACAAAGAAAACTAGATTACCAGTGGATTTTCCCTTACAGAATCCTTACTCAAAATAAGAAAGGAGGTTCTGACCAGGTACATACTAAAGAAGCTTTCTTACTGAAGGCAGACCTTAAAGTTTTAAGAAGGCAAGAAACCAAAACTACTATAGGTCACTAGTTTAGTAGTATGCAGTGGTCATCTTTCTTTGCAGCAGATTAAATGTAACTTGCAGCAAGAAGGTAAGCTGGATTTTAATGGATAAGACAGAAGAGTTTGATGAGACAAGATGCAAACATGGTGGAAACAGTTGCACAGCACAATAATCAATAATCTGTCACATTCATAAATCATTCATGACTGGAACTCATACTAGTCATTTAATGCTATATTATGGGTATATGAGGCATGCTTATTTTATTTCTTGGAGTTTTTTTGCCATTCCACTCAGTGCACAGACCATCCCATCTAGAAGCATTGACTTAGAAAGACCTATGATATCACATGAAAATATATTTGGTTTTGGCATTACAGTGGTACCTTGAGATATGAGTTTAATTCATTACATGACAGAGCTCATATCTCAAAAAGCTTGTATCTCAAAACAATTTTTCCCATTGAAATGCCATTAATCCGTTCCAACCTCCCCTAAAAGAATACAGGGAACTCTTGATTTACGCGTGTTTGATTTACGCGTTTTTGTTATAACGCGACCAAAAAAAATATTATAATTAATTTGATGTGTGCGATCAGTTTGCTTATGCGCGATTTGGCCCGACCGCATTTTCAAACTGGGCGCCAGAAGCAATTTCGAACTGCGCGCCAGAGAGTTTCGCAGCTGGCTGATAGGTGGGAGCTCCGGGACCGGATCCAAGAAGCAGGTTGTTGTCTATATTGGTACAGACAACCTCCATAGCAACCTCTTGCTCACATACCAACCTTCGTGAAATAGCATCCATAAAGATTCGTTGCTGTTGGCGGGTAGAGGTTGGTAGCCCGCCTAAAAGTGCTCATTGGCTGCCAGGAGCTGGATTCAAGAAACTTTAACAATGTCAGAGCAACCTCCTGCCGCGAAATGGCATCCATAAACGCTTGGAGGGACGGTAACGAGGTTGCTATGAGGTTGCTCTCAGGTTGCTGGGAACACCACCTCTCGAGGTGGTGTAACTGTCTTATACATGCATTTATGTTTACAAAACAACATTTCTATTAGCTTTTTACAAAGCTTGCCCTAAAGAAAGAATTGTTTTGTAATGCATAAAGTGAAATCTTACATGGAATACCAAAAAATAAAGCAGAAATACGATCGGCCACAGATGAGGCGGAGACTTGCGGCGACTCAGCCGCTTCTTCTTCTTCTTGTGACCCTTTTAGCTTGCATATTGCTTTCACCACGATATTTATGTTTCCACTCCTCTATTGCCTGCTATAATAGATATCATGTCTTAGTATACACACTCATGCCATGAGGATAACCTTGACTCCGTGGCACTGAGTGAAATACCGCAGTATTTC
Source organism: Portunus trituberculatus (assembly GCF_017591435.1). Classification (NCBI taxonomy): domain Eukaryota; kingdom Metazoa; phylum Arthropoda; class Malacostraca; order Decapoda; family Portunidae; genus Portunus; species Portunus trituberculatus. Next base: position 4,348,095 of record NC_059271.1, on the reverse strand, counting down.
ATTAGTAGGACTGTGACCAGTAGTGGTGTGTATGACTGAGTTCATTTTAACTTGTTTCTCAATAGTGGCTGCCATTGCAAGGGATATTCTTGGCAGAGGGAGCAAAGTATGTTCTTGCAAGAAGTATGATGCATTTGCTCCATTAATGAGTTTCCTTGTGGATGATATGGTGCGATATACCCAGTCTTGATGTTTGTCTTTGGCATAACTCTCAGAAGGCTGCTGCAGTAAATTCACCTCCGTTGCTACACAGGTGCGTAGGGGGTCCCTGAAATGACTTGCGTAGCACTCAAATGTCTCGCACATCTCTTCTGTACCTTTGATCTTTAGTTTATATAGCTTGACCTACCTACTATAGTGATGTAATACAGCCAAAATATATCTATATCCTTGATATTGAGAGACAAATAAGCAAGTCCACAGACACTCTTTCTAGAGAAGTACGAACAGGTGGTAGTTCCTTCCAAAATTCTTGCAATCCAGCAGTGCTCTATGTAGTTGATATAGCAGGCATTCTGTCACACACCTCTTAAAATCATCAAGCATATTATTCCAATAAAAGTAATTTTCAGTTTGCTTGATGGATTTACTCATGCCTAAGTGACCTGATAATTTAATGCTAGATTCCTTTAGAGCCTTTTTTTCTCTTAGCTTTGGCTAGCATTGGTGCATCCAGTATTTTACCTCTCAACATCTCAAAAGTAGTCTGACAAGCTTCATTCCATACAAAGTCAGTGTTTTTTTTAGCCAGGTAATTAAACATAGAGCTAATTTGGCATATGATGGTATAGATTTCCTGTAGAACCTAGTTAAACCCAGATATCTTCTGACGTCTTTTAAATTCTTAGGCAGACTCATTTTTTATGCAAGCTTTGATGTTTTTAGGATTGGACTTAATCCTTGCTCTGATATTATGTGGCCTAGGTACTTCACTGACTGCTAACCAAATTTACACTTTGTTAGGTTTAACTTGACTCTCCCACTTTGGCTAATACTGTGAATAATTGATCAATGCATTCTACAAGGGTGTTAAAATCTGGAATGTGTAAGATAACATTGTCCAGATAGTTATGTACATAGCCTTTCTTCATCAACTGTGTCAAAACACAGGCTAGTTGTCAGGAAAATAAGGATGGTGATGAGACAATACCAAATGGAAGCCTGGTTAAAGATACAAGGCCACACCCTCACTGAATGTGGCCACATCTCTGCTGTTTTCTGCTAACTTCACTTGATAATAGCTGCCTTTCAAATCCAGAGTGACATAATATTTGTTCCCAGCAGCTGCATCTACTAACTCTTCCAGACCAGGTAAAGGATAGATGTATGTCTCCAGATGTTCATTTACTTTCTTGTAATCCAGACACATGCGTTTAGAACAATCTGGTTTATGTACTAACACAATTGGGTTTAACCATGCTGCAGTTGAGGGATCAATTTCTCTCTTTTCTAACTTGTCTTGGATCATATTAGATATCAACTCGTTAGCCTTGTCTGACTGGATTTGGCTTTCAAGATTGATTCAGATGGTGGCTCTTCTGTCTTCCTTAGTTCATTTTGATCTGCAATAAATAAACTTATGTTTCATAATTACTTACATAATCTGGTAGGTTCTGTTGTTCCTGAGATAAATGAGACCAGTCTTATTTCTTTAATAATTGCTTCAGCTTTTCAACTCTATTTTCACCTACAGAGGTCTGGTTGAATGTAGGCAATAAATCATTATGTAGCTCTTTAACTGCACCCACATGTTTGTTTGGTTTGGAATCCTTTAACACTGTAACATCTGCTAGATACGTCCTGATTTTAATGCAAATGGCTTCTTAGAACCATTTGCTATTGGGGCAGAGTATGTGTTGGTCAGCATCGATTCTTACACAATAAAAATAACAGACGTCTAACCTTTGGATATGGCTCTACTAATACTGTTGTTCCTGTTTTTTTTTTTTTTTTTTTTTTTAATCTTTATTAGTCTGATATATCCTGGTGGTGTTGTTATGCTGTGACTAACTCAAAGCACAGCTGGTGGTTATTGGTGCAACTTTGGTTGGCTTAATCTTTCTAATTAACTATTTTACAGGGCAATATAGGTCTTATTGGATACACGGCACCTCCCCACACTACTCTTTTGGCTGTCAGTGTCCCATTTCCAAGATGCTTTATTTAATAAGTCTACTCCTAGAAGCATGTTTGTATCAAAATAAGTAGTTGTCAAGGACTACTGGTAACCATTGCTGAATGTCCATCTCATAACTGATAGTAATTGTTACCTGTACTGCACCTAACAATTGCAAGGGACTACCTGTCACTCCAGGCTAAATTCAGTAGTTTTTTTTTTTTTTTTTTTTTTTTTTCCATGTGGGGTTTTGACAGGAATTTATGGGCTAAAGGGGATACTTTTTGGGGTACCTCCTATCTCAAAGCCTACCCGCTAGGAAACCATTGCCTTGAGTGAGGAAGCCCAACCAACACTCAGACCATGGACTGGATTTGAACCCATGTGCTTGGAGACCCCTCAGACCCCAAAGCATGCATGGTTGATTGATGTGGAGATTTAGGCAAGACATAGTGGATCTTTTAATCAAAATTACTTCACTGCCTAGTGTCTAGGACAGCCAGTAATATTTTACCATTAACTGGTAACTGGATGGTGGGAAACTTACATATTTAGCCACATCTGACGGAATTAGATGAGAAGGCAATGGGACCAGATGAAATCTCAGGCAGAATATTAAAAGAATGTAAGGAAGAACTAGCAAGTCCTATATACAACATAATAAAATGCTCAATAGAAAATGGAACAGTACCAGTAGAATGGAAAAGAGCTGAGGTGGTTCCCATATATAAGAAAGGAAGGAAGAACCTTTAAATTACAGACTGGTATCACTAACTAGTGTAATATGCAAGATGTGTGAAAGAGTAATAAAGAAACAATGGATCGAGTTTCTTGAAGACAACAAATTATTATCAAATAGCCAATTTGGTTTTAGAAAAGGTCGGTTGTGTGTAACAAATTTACTGAGTTTCTACTCTAGAATAGTTGATAGAGTACAAGAGAGAGAGGATGGATTGACTGTATTTATTTGGATTTAAAAAAGGCATTTGATAAAGTGCCACATGAAAGATTACTGTGGAAGTTAGAGGAGAAGGGTGGCTTAAAAGGAAGCACATTGAGATGGATGGAAAATTATTTGAGGGAGAGAAATAAGGACGGTAGTTAAAGATATGAAGTCCAAGTGGAGAGCAGTAGAAAGCGGAGTGCCACAGGGGTCAGTATTGGCACCAATACTTTTTCTCATATATATAAACGACATGCCAGAGGGAGTGAACAGCTACATAAATCTGTTTGCAGACGATGCAAAACTGTGCAGAGTTATAAAGCAAAAGAGGATTGTGAAATACTGCAGGAAGACTTAAACAAGATCTGAGAGATGGAATTCAATGTGGACAAAAGCCATGTCATGGAAATGGGAAAGAGTGAAAGACGACCAGTGGGAATCTATAAGATGGGAGATGGAGTAGAACTAGAAAAAGTAAAAAAGGAAAAGGACTTGGGAGTGACAATGGAAGAAAACAATCAACCGGTAAGCCATATTGATAGAATTTTCAGAGAGACATAATTTGCTAAGGAATATTGGATTAGCATTTCACTACATGGACAAAGAAATGATGAAGAAATTGATAAGTACTATAATAAGACCCAGATTGGAATATGCAGGAGTTGTGTGGACCCCATAAAAGAAACACATAAGGAAGTTGGAGAGACTACAAAAAATGGCCACAAGAATGGTTCCAGAATTTGAAGGGATGACATATGAGGAGAGACTAAAGGCTATGGATCTACCAACCCTGGAACAGACAAGGGAGAGAGGGGATCTGATACAAGTTTATAAATTGATTAACGGAATGGATCAAGTGGATAATGAGAAATTGATTCTGAGAGAAGAATATAACATTAGAAGCACAAGATCGCATAGTAAAAAACTGAGGAAGGGAAGATGTCTGAGAGATGTTAAAAAATATAGTTTCCCACAAAGATGTGTTGAGACTTGGAACAGTTTGAGTGAGGAATTGGTGTCAGCAAAGATTGTGCATAGCTTTAAAGAAAAATTGGATAAGTGTAGATATGGAGACGGGACCACACAGCGTAAAGCCCAGGCCCTCTAAAACTACAACTAGGTAAATACATCTGTCAGTCTCCAAGCTGGAAAACGTGGATGACCTCCCTTGCAATTCTGTCTATTACAATCATACCATGCACCGTACTTGGGTTTACAACAACACGCCTTGATGTTGTAGGTTGCTGTTCCACAAAAGTTACACCAAGCTGCTTGATGGAACTCTAAGGCTAATGTGTACTTGTCTTTTTAAATCCCTTAGGCTTTCATCTTCAGGACTTTGTTTAACCGCATTAACATTGGTCTGCTGCTGTTACAACCTAACAGCTTGTTCACTTTCTACCCCTTCTTTGAAATTCCTTAATGGAATTGCCTGTTCTAGGAAACTGCTTATAATTTCTCGTGGATCTTGGTTGGCATTCCTCTTAGCAGCTTTTTCTTAAGTAATTGATCTCGGTTGGGGAAATCTCCATTGCCAGATTCAGTTTCTATTGACAAATAAATTCATTAGCAAAGGTGTGTGGACTGTCCCACTCATTCATACTTCATATTATCAATATGTTGCTAAGCTCTTTCAATGCTATCTTTAGTGGCAAATTCCTTCCTAGTTCCTTTTTAGCAGTTCCCAAGTTTAGATTGATTCTTTTTAAATGAGAGTCTGTAACCTAATAGCCAGTTCTACACTCACCCTTAACTCTTTCATCACGATGACGTGTATTTTACGTAATTGGAGTGCTCGTGACATATCCGATGACGCGCATGTTGGGTCTTGGCTGCTTTCTGCTAAGATGGTGTTATTTTTTTCCCAGATACTGTATGAGATCTTTCAGAATGTATGTAGTACAGGCAACCCCTGCTTAACGAACGGGTTACATTCAGGAAAAAATGTTCGTTGCGTGAAATTTTGTTAAGCGAACCAATTATAACAAGTTTGACCGACCCCTAACTTGAACTTCCATTGAGAGTAAGCAAAGCAAGAGTGGATCATAGTACAGTAAAAGGTTCAATGAAAGTAAAAATTATGAAGTTAAACATTTAAGCAGTTTAATTTAAGACTAAGTCATTATAATGTACACTAATGTATGTATGTAAGTAACTTTATAATGTTGATGATCTTGAATTTATGAAGGGAGGGAGAGTGGAGCGGGAAAGATGCTAGCCGGCAAACTGTGGAATGTAAACAAAGGCGTATCATTGTACTGCATACAAAACTTATGTACCACATTTCCACAAGGCTTTCCATTTTATCCATTGCAGAGTCAAGAGTTCGGGTGATTCTTTTAGCTTGCAAGGGAGATACGGTCTTACCACCCTTCTTAATAGAGTCTGCTGACTTGAAAATAGTAGACATGGTAGATGGAGTCAAGCCGTGGTGGTGAGCAATGCTATTAGTTTTCTCGCCTCTCGTGTCTGTGAATAATATCCAGCTTCACTTCATGAGTAAGAGACTTCCTGGTCTTCTTAGCAACACTAGGCAACATTGCAGGGCTGGTTGCAGGGCATTTTGGTGGCATGTTGAGCAAGGGAAGACGAGCTGCTGCTGACGCTGTTATTGTTTTGAACTAAAAGTAAGGAAGGGTAGGGGAGTGAGTGGTGCACATTTTGTCCACTAGAGGCTCTGATGTATTCAAAACCCTGTCAGCTTGCATGATACAGTGGGGCTTTCAAACTTGGAAAAAAATTATCTGGATAGAATTTTGTTAAAGCGAGTTTGGTGTTCGTTATACGAGCAGATGGTAGTAAAAGAAAACATTCATTGTAGCTAAATTTCATTGTGTGAACCTTCGTTAATTGGGAGTTGCCTGTGTATGATACGATAATTTACTTGACTTTAATCATTAATACAAAGGTGTATGATTCACTTATACTGGGATAAGTACTGCTACACCCTGCTGGCAATAATTCCATTTTATTTATTTTATTATGGAACCAATAGATTAGTGTATCCTAAAAGTAAATGTTTTGTCATTTGTCATATTCAGATAATTGTCAAGAGCAGACAAACTATAATTTTTTTTCAAAAATTTGCATGGGTTTATTTCTTAAGGTATGTACCAAGTATGAAAAATCACTTACAATTATCATTATTTCCATAGAGGAGAGAAAGAGAGAGAGATGCCTTGATCAGGTAAGCCTCCATCATGTCCCAGCCCGGATACAGTGCTGGGAGCCATTTTCTTTTGCACATAGTGAAGAGGTTTTATTTCATTCAAAACTATAATTTACTCCCAGTGAGGTTAAATAGCACTAGTTCTGATCTGGACCAGTTCTGGTATGGATCAGTTCAGGGAGTGCTGTGAAGTTACCATCAAAGCTAGTTGTGATCTCAATGAATGCTTCTCTTTGTGCCTCACAACTTAAGGATGTAGTCACAGCCTGCCTTCTAAAGACAACTCTCCTCCTTCACACAAAATTACATGTGCTTATTACACACACACATACAAGCCAGAGGACCGGGGTTCGATTCCCCGGCCGGGTGGAGATATTTGGGTGTGTCTCCTTTCACGTGTAGCCCCTGTTCACCTAGCAGTGAGTAGGTACGGGATGTAAATCGAGGAGTTGTGACCTTGTTGTCCCGGTGTGTGGTGTGTGCCTGGTCTCAGGCCTATCCGAAGATCGGAAACAATGAGCTCTGAGCTCGTTCCGTAGGGTAACGTCTGGCTGTCTCGTCAGAGACTGCAGCAGATCAAACAGTGAAACACACACACACACACACAATGATTATTATACTTGTGTCTGGCACAAAGCTTTGATATCTAAACTACCCTCCTATGGATTCTATCCTTCTGTCTGCAAGTTAATCTCAAGTTTCCTCTGACTGTTCTATTCCTTCTGTGGTAGACGGGTGCTGTTCTAAGTCTATTAACAGTGATGTTCCTCAGGGTTCTCTTGTCACCCACTCTTCCTATTATTAATTAATATCTCCTTAACCAAACTTCTTGCCCTACCCAGTGTTATGCTAATGATAGCACCTAACACCTTTCCATGTCTTTTCAGAGATGACCAACCTTTCAGCAAGTTATCAGTTCCCGCAGGGACACCACAGAACGCCTGACTTTGATCGTTTTAAGATTTGTGATTGGGGCAGAGAAAACTTTAAGTAGTGTTAATGCCTCAAAAACGTAATTTTGATTCCTCCATCTATCAACTTGACACAACCTTCCAGACAACTATCCCCTCTTCATCAATGACACTCAACTGTCCCCTGTTGAATATCCTTAGTCTGTCCTCTGCTCATAATCTAAACTGTAAACTTCACATCTTATCCCTTGCTAAAACAGCTTCTATGAAATTTGGCGTTCTTAGGCGTCTCTGCCAGTTTTTTTCATCCTCCCCACCAACTGCTAACTGTGTACAAGTGTCTTATTTGTCCATGTATGGGATTCCACTTACACAGTTGTATTAGATAGGGTGGAATCAAAAGCTTTGTCTCATCAACTGTCCTCCTGTGACTGACTGTATTTGCAGCATTTTTTTTTTTTTCCAATATTTTCCTCAAAGAAAAGTTTCTGTGCAACAGTTCTGCACATTTTTCTATTGTGGTTAACTCAGCATAGTGACAAGAGATGTGTGGAAGTAAGAGGTGTCATCGTCTTCACATTAAGTTGGAAGCACTAAATCTGGATAAGGTAGAAACATCGAAAACACGTATATCAGTTAAAATATTTGCTTATTAAAAAAGGCTTAAAAAAAACAAAGTATACAAAAAGAACATGTTTGACATAATACAAATAAACCTTCAATTATGCTCACACATGCATTTAATCAGCACTTACATCTGAAGGTTGATTCACAAGGGTAGCTCAGACCACCAGCAGACAACAAATAGCACATTCTTCTTTCTTCCTCCATTACACTCTGAGACAGTGACTTTGGTATTGTGTGATCTAGTCTTCATCTTATTTGGGTACAAAGATATTAGGAAGTGAAAGGGAGTGCAAAATAATTAGAATCAGACTCTGTGTAACAAATATAAAATAAATGACAGGTCTAGTTTTGTCAGTAATTACATAAAGATAATTTTAGATTCCAAACCTCAAAAAATAACTTGTCCCAAATATTATAATCATCATTACTAGCTGCTCAAGGATGGAATATATCAAGGAGCAGTTGTGAGAGGGGGTGAGGAAGGCACCAATACTAGCATGTGGTGGTCAGTCCACACAGCTTCATTGTTTTGGTAACAGAGTGCTGGTCTGTGGCCGTAAGACCTTACAGATGCACTTTGGGGAAATGTCAGGGGTGAGTTAATCTGGAAATACAGTAATCTAATCTCCAGTTGTAATCCACATGGAATAAAGAAAAGTAAAACAAGAAGTTACTTGACTAAATAGTACACTACTCTGGGAACTGAAATGAAGTGCTTGCATTGCCATAATTCTTTTTACCTAAGCACAAATGTACAACAACATTAATTTACTAACTGTGGACAACATTATAGAGGAAATTTTCATTCAGAATAACAGTCAAGAAACACTAATCATTTTGAATAAATTATGCATAACTTTATTACAGGTTTTTAGACTTCTGCAGTACCAAATAAACATTAAACAGACATGCACTGTCATCTGGGATCCTGCAACATATACAGCCAACACACACAGTGCACACACAGGACAAAGAACTCATAAGTCATGAAGAATGGTATAGTCACTATTATCATTATCTAAATCTTTAAAAATTTAACAACTTTGCATTCTATAACTTCTTATTTGTGTTTCTGTTGTAGGTATTGGTAAGGCACAACAAATGAACCAAGACCATCTTTTCTGTTTTCTTTGTGGCCAAATGTAATTCACATCACCATGAATAAAATAGTTAAGCATTTTAACTTTCAAATTTTACAAAAGGATTCCAATTCCAATACTTTGGTTTGCATGATCAATGTCAATTACAAATTTTATTTTTACCATTTATCAATGATATGTGAACTTTGTCCAAAATACATACAAAAATAAGTTTTAAGTAAGAAAACACTACTTTCCACATACTGTGAATATTGGTTTCATGGTTGCAAGTTGCATAACCCTAGTCAAGTATTTTCCTACATTAATTAAAAAGGCACCAAATGCCTGTGAATGGCTTTGTGAAATTAATGTAGTACCAGTGTCTTTAGCTGGTTTTCACTCAACTTTTATTTTATTTATGGATAATTTCCTTCACTGCATCACAATAAGAATTCATATAGCATGGTTTTTATTGACAAAAATCCATTGATAAAAAGCATATTCAAGACCAATAAAATAACAGAATTGTCTTTCTGTGAAAGCAAGACTGGTGGCAATTTCATTGCAATAAAAATAAGACCATCTTTGATTGTGATCCAAAATGGATGACAGTCATGTTGTTTTATATCTAGACAATCATGGCAGTGGAATACATTGATATTAAGTTTGTTAAAACAAGCTTCTTTTCCAAATGTTTCTTTTCTGACACTGAAACATTTAGCACAGTAAAATGTATACACTTAAAGTGCTTTCTTACCCCAGTGCAAATTTGTGCAACATCCAGAAAGGCCAGTCCCTTTCCAACATTTTGTAAGGTCATGAGAGTTCAAGTTCTCTCCATGAGCACCATGTCCACTAAAACTAACAACTCGAACACACCAAAATAATCATCCAATGGATTTAATTTTTATTAATTGCACCATTTAATTAATAAAACTGTCATTGCTAACTGTACTGCAGAGTATTTAGCAACAACTTAATTTCTGGAGAGTCTTTAATGAAGAAAACTAATATAGTCTTTAATGAAGAAAACTAATAAAAAGCTGATTCATCATCTCAATCAGATATTTGCCATTACCTTACAAAATAGAAATTGTAGGGCATGAGCCACCTGCAGAACCCTGCTCTGTGATTATTATTATTATTATTATATTGTCTGACACGTCAGCTATCAAGAGTTGCATCTTGCGCCAAGCTCAGCACCACCACAAGGTTATCCAGCTGAGCACGGTGTATGACACCTCAGTGATAAATAAAATGAGAGGTCTGGATGCACTGTTAAGATTTACTCCAGTTATGAGGTAGTACTGAAAACTGAGCTTATTCCAAGCTAGTATCTACACTCATGCACACTAGTCGTCGCACCCGTGCATTGATAGAAGTGTCCTCAGTCTGGGGAATGTGGCCATTGGTCTCCTTTGTTGAAGATCCCCTGTAATGGATGGTTCCATTTGCATGACCATTTGCATGGCCATTGCTGTAACCATTGGCTACGCCATTTGCCTTGCCGTTTGCATGACCATTTGCATGTTTGATATGTCCATTGGTGTGTCCATTGGCCTTGGAGGAAATTGAGGTACCATTCATATACTGTGAAAAGAATTTTACAAATTACTTTATTGTCAGATAAATTAGAAACACTATTTCTTCTATTCTTAACAGATTATCTCTCTCTCTCTCTCTCTCTCTTCTATTCTCTCTTCTCTCTCTCTCTCTCTCTCTCTCTCTCTCTCTCTCTCTCTCTCTCTCTCTCTCTCTCTCTCTCTCTCTCTCTCTCTCTCTCTCTCTCTCTCTCTCTCTCCTCTTTCTCTTCTCTCTTTCTCTCTCTCTCTCTCTCTCTCTCTCTCTCTCTCTCTCTCTTCTCTCTCTCTCTCTCTCTCTCTCTCTCTCTCTCTCTCTCTCTCTCTCTCTCTCTCTCTCTCTCTCTCTCTCTCTCTCTCTCTCTCTCTCTCTCTCTCTCTCTCTCTCTCTCTCTCTCTCTCTCTCTCTCTCTCTCTCTCTCTCTCTCTCTCTCTCTCTCTCTCTCTCTCTCTCTCTCTCTCTCTCTCTCTCTCTCTCTCTCTCTCTCTCTCTCTCTCTCTCTCTCTCTCTCTCTCTCTCTCTCTCTCTCTCTCTCTCTCTCTCTCTCTCTCTCTCTCTCTCTCTCTCTCTCTCTCTCTCTCTCTCTCTCTCTCTCTCTCTCTCAATCCTTCTTGCTCTTGAAATCTACAAGAGCATCTTTCTCACAATTTCTTGCACTGTATCTGGTTCCTATATAGAAATGGGAATATAGAAATGGGACTGAGTAATGTATATACAGATATGATAGAGTGTGCCCTGTCTCCAAACTCAAGCATAAGTATTGTGGGACTATAAAATGGAAAGAATAAGGATTGAGGTGGTGTAACTGGTTGTGGAAATTTTGTAAACAAATCACAGTGGATTTGAAACAATGTAGACAAGTGGAGAAAGAGAGTTTTTGGAATTCAGAAAATAAGATAGTAAGAGAAATAAAGTTCATGAGGGAGCAGATCTCAGGCATTAAGGAAAAATACAGAAAATTATGAATTGACAAGAAAGTATAGTGAATGTGAAAATGCTTTAAAGATAAAACAATGTGATGGGAGTCACTGGAGCAAGTAAAGAAATAAATAAAATCAGTCGCTTATGGCAAATATAACAGCTACAAGTAGCTCTGAAGTGGCTGAATGAGGTAGACATTAATTAGTGCAGGAAAGATTAAGTGGAAGAAATAAGAAGTGCATGAAAGAAAGACTACAAGGATAAAGTGTTTGCTTAAGAGAGGTGGTTAAATAACAAATATAGGAAAAGACCAAGGACAGTGATTCAAGTAATTAAAAAAAAGTTGAATTTGGTGAGAGACAGTGGATTAGAAGAAATGTTTGATCATTTTGGGATTGCAATAGAAGAAAAAACCCAGTTAAGTTTGTGAGAGAGGGAAGAGGAGTTGGTAAGGGAAATTATTACAAAAACCCAAGATAAGAAAGAGGATTGGAACAAGAAGTATAAGTACGTATAGAGAATTGGAAAATGGCGAAGAAGGTAAAAAAAGATAGAGGAAATTCCAGAGAGAACCAGGAAGCTGGCTTAGTTTTTATTTTTATATTAACTTTTAAGAAAGAAAATGAGAAGACAGACACCAAGAAGAGGAAATTTTCCTGTACAGTACTATAATGTCCACGTTAAATATTGTGCGCTACTGCCCAAAACTTTGACTTATATGGAATGCTTGTTTGTCATACATAACAGCTAAGTCATTCATGCCTTTATCATGTATCTGATATTGTTACCACAAGCATGGGAGTGGTGTGGCTATGTAAGGTGACTGACAATTCCTGTCTCAGTGCTCTATGAGCTGCCTTGGAAAGAGGATTTGTCACACTTGTTTCCATTCCACAATGCCCTGTTTCTCCACTTTCCCTTCTCAGCCTTTCTATTTTTCTGCTACAGTATTTGTATGGCTCCTGCCAACCTGAACAATGAAATAAAAGTCCAAAATTTTTGCAGAAAGACAGAAAATGTGTCTTCAAAAGAAATTTGAAGTTCCCTCTAAAATAAATTTCAAGTACAAAAGCACCATTCACCACCTGGTTGCAGCTGCTCACACCCTCCCTGCAGGTGCCATACCTGTAAGAAAACCAATACCTGAGAGGCCAAGAAAGACATCCAGGGTGACTGATACTCCCATGAAACATGAACTTATAAGGGATCTGATTCATCCAGTCACCTTGGATGTTTTTTTTGGCCTCCCAGATGTTAGTTTTCTAAGAGGTGTGACCAGCTGCAACCATGCAGTGAAAGGTGCTTTCATGTCATCCGGTGTGTCTTAAAATTCCTTTTCTAGGCACATTTTCAGTCTATCCTGCCAAAATTCTGGCCTTTTCTTCATTGTTGAGGTTGGCTGGGGCTAAAAAAAAAAAAAAAAAAGGGAAGGCTGTGAAGGGAAAGAGGAGAAACAGGGCATAGTGGAATGGAAACAAGTGACAAACCCTCTCTCTACAAAGCAGTACACAGAACAATTGTTTCATTGTTCACCTGATATCTTCACCCTTCCTGTTCTTGTAGCAACAATAACAGACATATGAAAAGGGTATATATATATATATATATATATATATAAACTTGGTTCCACTGTATAACAACCAAACGCACAACATACATCAGAATTTTTGTGTAGTAATAACATGCGATAATTTTCCCAGATACTAGATACAGTATGTACAATAAGTCTTGACATGCTACAAGGCTAGCATTATTTAAATGGAGGAGGCTCACAATTAACTTCCTGCAAAGGCAAGATATTCTGATGCTTTTGGAACACTAACTGGCAACCTTGTATGCTCTCAGAGATCAGGCAACAGTGTGAGTCACACCCGTTAACTATTCAACTGATATAAAGAGAGAGTGATCTATCATATCTATTGTGCCAGACAAAGGCTAACTGCACTACTAATTTGTTTCTTCCTACCCTCTCACCATGCCCAAAATGACTATAGGCAAGGAGAAATGTAGAGATGTTTACATTATAAATGACTGGCCATGATCTCCAGTTCATTTCAACTCAAATAGAATTAGGTTTAAGAAAAGGCAGCATTTCAAGGATGCTGGTGAGGCTACTAAGCTCACCCCACTTCCCAATTTTGGCAGGCCTCATAATTCAATATGAAGACTCATGAACTTATCTCCAGGCGTGGAAAATCAAGAGTAAAAAAAATCTTATAAGGCCTGCCAGACTCAATAAGAGTGGGGCAGATGCATCAATCTCCCCAGCATCCTTTTTACATCTCTCCTTGTTTGTAGTCATTTTGGGCATGTTGAAAGGATGGGAGGAAGCAAAAATAGTGGGAGAGTTAGCCTTCGTCAGGTACACCAGACAAACACAACCCATCCATGCCTTCTCTATATCAACTGAACTACTAACTTAGGTGACAAACACTGTTGTCTGTTTCCTGGAAAGCATAGAAGATTAGTTCATATTCCAAAAGGACAACATCTTGCTTTCCTGGGAAGGTTGTGATCTTCCTCCACTTACTACAGAAATGGGACATGGGACAACTGGCCACGGAAAACTGAACCCAGCCCAACTGGTTGGTTGCCATATACACTGGGAGGAAACTACAAATGTACATAATTTATGTACTCAAAAGGCTTACTCCCCCACCAGTGAATAATTGATTCTCAAAGCAATGAAAAATTATTGAATTTTAAATTCATCATTAATCAAAAAGTAAAATTATGTACTAAAACAAATTAAGATAAATTTAGATTATAGAACTTGAAAGAATCCTCAGAGATTTATTAGATTACTGAAGAAGGAACTAAATGTGAGCCATATGTATGTTGAAAGCTGTAGTATGTAATGGTGCAACATCTGGAAGACATCAGGTCAGGTGGAGGTACCAACCAACAAGATTACACTCCCCTGCTCATATACCACGTTTAGGATGGCAGGAAACTTGTACAGAAAGCACACCTTGATTTTTAATTAAACAGTGATGTGCAACAAAAGTTTAAATGATCTCGGAAATACACAAATTCATATAGCAACTGCTTCACCAAGATTCCCCAACAATTGCCATCTCTTGTCTTCTTTCTCCAACCCTGCTTAGTCTCCTTACCATCAGTCTCTCATTTTTCTTTCCCTCCTGTTTCTATATGGATTGCTGTATTTCCGAAATAATTCTAACTGGTGCAACATCACCATTGAGGTAAAAATCAAGGTATGTTTTCTGTATGTCTCCCACCATCCTAAACACGGCATATCAGCATATGAACAGGGGAAGTCTGACCTTGCTGGTACCTCCACCCAACCCGACATTTTTCCAGACACTGCACTTCTACATATTACAACTTTCAACATATGTACAGCTCACAATTGGTTCCTTCTTTAGTAATCTGATAAATTTTTGAGGATTCTTTCAAGTCCTATATTCGATTGAAGCTTCTCTTATTTTGTTTCTTAGTACATACTTTTACGTTTTTACTTTTTGTTTAAATTGAATAATTTTCACTGGTTTGATAATCAATTATTCATTGGTGGGAGTTGTAAGGAGCTGCCTTGAGCACATAAATTATGCATTTGCAGTTTCCTCCCAATCTATATGGTAACCAGTTTCCCATGGGCAGTTTGGCTGTGGCCAGTTGTCCTAAACCCAAAACGATAACCTCAGCCCCGTAGCTTCAAAAGACTTTCCGTCCCATACAGTACAAGGCTGAGGAAATGGTATATTCAGGAAAGAGAAGAAATACCAGAGCTGACTCTCATTCCTGATGGCCCACAACATTTCAGATCATCACTATGGGATGATAGAAGTGCATACCTTAAATTGAAGTTGTCATGTCAGTACGTGCAGTTAAAAACATTACATGTTGAAACTTAAGGGGCAGATACAGGCTTAAGGCCTCACAAAGCAGTATCTGGTCCTCTTATTGTTTCTGGACAGGAAGTGAGGAGTAAAATGGGAAAAAAAAAAAAAAAAAATAAATAAATAAATAAATAAATAAATATATATATATATATATATATATATATATATATATATATATATATATATATATATATATATATATATATATATATATATATATATATAAACGTCAATTTCACTCCAAACTTTCCTTCCAAGAATTAAACTGGATGAAAGGGCTAGTCGCCAATGGTTCTGTGACCCTGAAAATCTGAACATAATCATACATTTTGTCAAAGTAGGGGTTTGAGCTTCCTCTTTCTATTTAACCTTCCAGGACCTCATAGTGATGACAAAATAGTTAAGTTAAATTACCAGAAAAATAGCACTATAACAGTTACAAATATTCTCTCCCAGCAAAAGGATGGCATTTACATTATCATAATGTTCTTTAGGTGTGTAGGCTTATTATAGTGCTGTACATAAATTAATTCCACGTGTGTAGGCTTATAGTACTGTACATAAATCAATTCCACAATAGTATCTTTATCACACCATTAAGGCCTGAAAGCTTTCCTATATTTAATGCCCCTTCTGCTAGAGATTAAATACAAGTCCAATCACAGATATTGCACTCACCAACTTTGCGGAGCCACGAAGATAAGCCTTGATGTAGAACTCCGAGAAGAGGAAGAAGAACATAACAGCATGACCGCCGATCCACCACATGAAGGCACGAGGGTAGTGACACTCAGTGAAGCACAGCTGGAAGTGGCAAATTGATCATGGTACCTTATGAGATCAGTGCAGTAGCAAATTTTCTCTAGTTCTTATTTCAAGGAAAAAAATAATAAATTCAGAATTCATCATAACCTTAAAAAATATTGTTTTCATCATATTTTCTTCAATAAAAAACCTACATCTTTGATACTCCTTGTTTGTTACTTAAGAGAGTTTGTCGAGTAATTGTAGTTTGAACAATGAGTGTCTTACACCAGAGAAAATGGCAGTTTATTTGCATTTATTTTACATCCAAACTTGCCCATGTTTCTCCTTTTTATGGGAGAATAGATAATGTAAATAGAAATCTCTACACTTCCCGATGTCAATAAGATCAGTTCATTAATGTTATATGTAAGGTGTTTGAGTATAAACTTCCACAATACCACAGACATAGCTAGTTTAAACATTGTGATTGGTTTATGTAATTAAGATATAAATAACTCATTTTTTATATGTTCTTCCAAACATTGAACCTCCAACTATTTTAGAACTTGTCATGAAATATCAGTGTACCTGGAATGCATGACTGAAGATCAGGATGAACTGGATCATCTGGAAGTTGGTGAGGTACTTCTTCCACCAAATGTAGCGGCGGTACTTGGGTCCCATGGCAGCCATCATGTAGTACACGTACATCACAATATGTACAAAGGTGTTGACAAGACCGAAGAAAGTGCTGTGGCCACCTACAAGCAGAGTGTATGTCAAGTCTCAGAAGTCTTTAAAAAAAATAATAAATAAATGTATGCACAATTGAAAAGTATATGGACAACACAAAGCACATAGACACACTTCATTTTTAATACCAACACATGATTCCAAAAGCTCCAGAAAATTACACAATCAAGATTAGCATAATTATTTCATTTAGACCTTAGAATGTAAAGAAGTGTGGAAGATTCAATACTGGTAACCCCCGTTAACGAACGTTCACACAATGAAATTTCGCTACAATGAAAGTTTCCTTTTACTACCATCTGTTCATATAACGAACACCAAACTCGCTTTAACGAAATTTTATCCAGGTAATTTTTTCCAAATTTGAAAGCCTTGCTGTATCACACAAGCCGATAGGCTTTCAAATACACCAGCGCTTCTCGTGGACAAAACGCACACCACTCGCTCCATTACTCTTCCCCACTCTTAGTTCAAAACAATAACAGAGTCCAGCAGCAGCTCATCTTCCCTCGCTCAACATGCCACCAAAACCCCCTACAACCAGCCCTGCAATGTCGCCCAGCGTTGCTCGCCCAGCGTTGCTAAGAAGACCAGGAAGTCTCTTACTCTCAAAGTGAAGCTGGATATTACCTATTCACAGACACGAGGCAAGAAAACTAATAGCATTGCTCATCACCATGGCTTGACTCCATCTAGTGTCTCAATTTTCAAGTCAGCAGACTCTATTAAGAAGGCTGGCGAGACCATATCTTCCTTGCAAGCTAAAAAGAACCACCTGAACTCATGACTGCAATGGATAAAATGGAAAGCCTTGTGGAAATGTGGTACATGAGTTTTGTATGTGGTACCATGATGCACCCTTTGTTTACATTCCACAGGTTGCCAGTTAGCATCTTTCCCGCTCCACTCTCGCTCCCTTCATATAAATTTAAGATCATCAACATTATAAAGTTACTTACATACATACATTAGTGTACATTATAATGACTTAGTCTTAAATTAAACTGCTTAAAATGTTTAACTTCATAATTTTTACTTTCATTAAACCTTTTACTGTACTATGATGCACTCTCGCTTTGCTTACTCTCAATGGAAGTTCAAGTCAGGGGTCAAACTTGTTATAACTGGTTTGCTTAACGAAAATTCACGCAACGAATGTTTTTTTTAGGAACGTAACCCGTTTGTTAGGTGGGGCTTGCCTGTACTTGGTTATAAAACTTGGTTACAAAATTAATTATTTCATTTAGTTCTTAGAATGTAAAGAAATGTAGAAAATTTGATACTTGGTTATGAACTTAGTCTTATTATGTGACCACTGAAATATCACTTCCCCACAGAGAAGTTTGACATGAACAGAATGGAGATGAAGAGAGTATGTATATGAAAGGTTTGGGAGGTGCTAGTTAAGGTTGTTGCAGTGTTCCAAGTGGTGTACTGTACCTGCAGTGAACTTGACTCCAAACCAAACACTCATGGGCATACAGCCGTGATGGATGACATGCAGCATGGAGATGTGCTCATTTTTCTTGTGCAGCACAAAGAAAATCTGAAGTAAAAATAAATAAATAAATGAAAATTGGTATAGAGTAAATTCATAAAATATATTTTCCTCATCTCTGAAAAGGTATATGTCCTCAGGAATAAAAAAGAATAAATAAATGCAGGATTCTCTAAATAACTAATTTGTCTTAAATAAAAGAAACTGACCATACATGTATCCTGCAAATCTGTAAAAAATTTCTAACTTCAGGTGGACTTTTATATGCTTGATGGCATTGCAAAAAACAAATCTGAATTTGTAAATATGTATCTCTAACTAGTAAAGTATTTTCAGCATCAATCCAAGGCAAGCAGCAGGCTAGTGACTTACCGTGTCTAGGAATTCAGTGAACTTGGAAAAATAGTACCACCAGGAAGCATGGGCCATCTGGAGCCAGACAGCACATCATTAATACACCAGTACTTACTTGCAAAAAGAACTATTTCATAATGTATTTCCAATATTGCAAGATACTCAAATATTCATTATTTATATGATCACAAACTAGAGAACCTCAGTAATTCAAGGTACTGTTAGTTGAATATATATATATATATATATATATATATATATATATATATATATATATATATATATATATATATATATATATAAACCCATGGTGCCAATTTTGATGCTTTCATGCCTGTGTGTTAATTATGAAAGTGTGCAAGCAGGCAATCACAAGCACTGTTTCTAAATCTGATCAAAACAATTAAATGGGGAATATTTACTATGTATAAATGAAAATGAGGCTTAAATGCTACAAAGTAAAATGGAGTTTTACAAATTACTGAGGTTCCTATTTGTACACTATAGTATGTATATTAATTTACTGAATTTCAGAGAAAATTAGAATATGTTAGTTACCATCTTTTGAAAACAAACAGTATTTAGTTATTTGATATACCAAATCACATAGTTCTAGATAGTAGGAAAACTCACCTTGCTTTCTGCACATAGATGTTCTACTTTCCTTAGTGACATGATTGTCCTTTATTGTATTTTACTGATCTAATTACCTAGAACTTGGCCAGGAAAACAGTGGTGTACAGCAATGAAATCAAACTATCTATCATACCTGCATGTAAGTCTACTTTCAAGTGCTTACTTAGTCATTTTAAATTATGATTGGTAAAGATGTCACAAGATGCAGGTGTATTTTGCTTAAATGTGAGATATTATGTTTCCTTGAAATCATGCACCCAAACCAGCACACCAATGACAAACACAAAAGCTAAAGCACCAGGTGAAGAATAAAAGATATAACATATAAATATGAATACATAGCATGTCTGAATCATGCTACATGGCACAGGAATGTTTAGTTCAGGAAAAAATTTTATTAATAAAATTATTGAAAATGTGTTTTGCACAGTGGCCTCTTATTGCTGTTGTGCAAAGATGTTATGTTGTGTATAAGGAAAAGTGAAACGGGAAATCAATCACACCTAGTGCATGATGTGAATAAACCTTTCATGAAATTGGCCAAGCATGGTAGAGATGCATATGAGATGGTGATGTGCTTCATTGCAAATAGCTTGAAAGGTGTGTGTGTGTGTTTGTGTGTACCAATGAATATAGAATTATGACATTATTAATTGAATGAGAAGACTTTCTGAGAAAGGAAACAAGGTGATTATGATGGATAACAAGAATACAAAAGATAGTACAAAGGAAGAAGTATCACATAATGGATAACAGATAGAATCATAGCAAGGCTTTCTCTGTCTGTGTCTTTTTTCTATGTTAAGGTGGTTTCACTGGAGCAGCAGTCACATGATTATGATAACTTACTTTCTCACAAATTTATTCATGGTTTAATATTTACTCCTGAAGGTTGTCTCATAAACATTTGCATTATTTTCCACATCCTTTCCTTATTCAATAGTTAATGATAAAGGAGTAAGAAGTTTGTATTTCAAGGAATTTCAGTTAAAAAATTACAAGCTTTCATTACACGAAATGACCAAAGAAAATAAAAACCTAAGAACTTTATAAGAAAAATATCAAGAAAAGACTCCTTTATGGGCAAAATTTCCAAACAATATATATAACTCAACTGGTGGGCTATATATCTCCCTGGAACCATCCTATGAAGTTGTGATCCTACATCCAACAGGGTCACTAACTGCCTTACTGAGGACTGACATGTCATCAAAGTCCAGTTCACAATTAAGAGGCAATGAATGTGCCAGAAGAACATAACTAAAGGCACTTCTTTTCCTTCATTTCACAATATGGACATAGTGCAGGACTAAGAGAAAAACTTTACTGAGCTCCTGTCCCTCACAAGACTCAAATGAGTTCATTCTAATTGGCCTTGCCACCTAGAGCTCTACTCACTGCAACTGGTTCATGAGTGAAAGATTAACACAGTACAATAAGTAGAGCCAAGTGACAAATAAGGTGTAAAAGAATGGAGATGAACCATTTTTATAGAAATTAACAGTCTTAAATTATTGAAAACAATAAGGTGAGACAATGATTAACTACATAATTAGTGCTCACCTTAAATGCATTACCGTAATTGTCACCTGTCTAATATGTGATTGCTTTATTTCAATTGGCAACATATATTGCTGAAGTAAATGTTAAGAGTATGAGGCATATTGAGAGCTCAGACTTTCATGCCATCTTAGTAAAGCTTCAGACTTTATCCTGACTAAATTACTAGCAAAATGAAAACTATTCATACGTTATTCACTGTTTGATCTGCTGCAGTCTCTGATGAGACAGCCAGACGTTACCCTACGGAACGAGCTCAGAGCTCATTGTTTCCGATCTTCGGATAGGCCTGAGACCAGGCACACACCACACACCGGGACAACAAGGTCACAACTCCTCGATTTACATCCCGTACCTACTCAATGCTAGGTGAACAGGGGCTACACGTCAAAGGAGACACACCCAAATATCTCCACCCGGCCGGGGAATTGAACCTTGGTCATCTGGCTTGTGAAGCCAGCGCTCTAACCACTGAGCTACCGGGCCGTTATGTTCTAATGCATACGAGCCATGGGGGCTGGGGGGCTGCAACCCACCTAGTTTGAGCTAGACACAAATTTTTTTTAACAGCAGTTAATGACACAGGGCTATTTAATTTGTGGATTATAAGCTAATTCCAGTCCTTGAAGGTTTTCTTTTCATTACGAAATTTCACTTTTCCATTAGAAAAAGAAAGGCCAAAACTGTCCTTTTCTGTATTTTTCAAACATTTCTTAGTTCTTACTGTTTATAAATAAACAACAGCCAGTGTTGACAGGCTGAGCTACATACTCATGTCCATACCACCCATACATAAAATATGTAATTGTGGAAAGGCTAAGAAACTGTACATGTCTAGGACAGAACAAGTACACACTAAGTGTCAGCAGAGTCCCCAAGTGATGGCTCACCTGCCAGTTTTCTCAGTGCTTGAGTTGAAGCTGCACTGTGATACACATCCAAACTTTTTTTTTTTTTGACATTGAGAAATGTTTGGTAAGTACTGGGAGGAGGAAAAGAATCGTAATCAATGGTACTCAAAATTATGTTCAAATTAAGACTAGTTTCACATTAACTATCAAGATAAACTTTATAAACATTAAGTAGCTACACTGCTGAAGTTCACTTAAATTAGTCATCCAAAATATTTTACTCCCCTTATCCATTCCGTTCCCCTTTCATTATTATGAAAATTCAAGAAATTTTGATGACAAAATCACAATTGTAAAACTTGGTTTATACAAATAACCAAAAGTACTAGTACATACATATCTGCTACACATCACAGAATGGACTGGATAAAAATGTGACCAATACATGAATTTAAAGTTGGAATTGATACTGAAAGACACACAATTGAGGCAACACAAGCACAGCTCTTTTTCCCAAATGTCACAACTAGCTGCCACAAAGTACAATAGAAATAGAAATATAGAATCTGCCTAATTCTAAAATCCCAGTATCATTAGAGATTAATTACCGAATACATAATTATAATTTCATTTTTTTTTTTTTTTATAAGATAACAGGAACTAAATTATTGGGGAATTCATAACATTCACTTGAAGAGTGCATGGTCATATAATGCATGAAATAATGCACCATAACACAATCTTCTAATTATATACAAAATTGCACAACAAAACTAGTTGTAATTTCTATACAACTGTTCATTCATGAGGGAGCCTGAAGACACACAAGAACATAATTTGTAGTCATCAATCTTTCCTAAAATGATTAACAGTTGATGTAAAGAGTTAGCATGATTTCAATCACAAGCCCAAAATGTTTAAGGTAGTCAATAAGGATGATTTAACACCATAACCAGGTCAATCCACCATCAACCACTGACAGCATTGTCATTAACCAAATACATCATCTTTCTCCTGTCAATTCACTGCCACCAAAAGAAAAAATTGTAAACATTAGCAACTTATGTAGTGTCGATCCACCATCAGCCAAGACAACTATAAATTACTTCAAGTCCAAAATGAGAGGCCTCTGATGAGTTCTATTTTGAAATTTCAAAAACCCTGAACAGGTATGTTCACACAGCCAGCTGGAGGGCAGTTCTCATGTTCACATGGCACATGTCACCTGATAGCACCTCATAAGCAATACACTGATAGGCAACCTGTCTGCCAAGTTCCTTGCTTTCTAGAGCCTTCATCCATCCCATGTTTGGGAGAGATGGCAACAAAGCAACCAGCATACAAAAATAGTGAACAAGGATTCCACTTTCAAACCCTACTAGTGGCACAGATCTTCAACTACGTACTATGTATTAAGATACAATCAACCCACACTATTTAAGTACTCAACTTAATCAATTGCATCTTTGGTAAAATAATATGGCAATTATTTACAAAAGATGTGACTACAAGAATACATATCGGAACAGTGGTACTGATTGCCAGTGCTGCAACCAAAAAAATGTAGTTCAAGTAATAGAAAATAAATCAAATAATAATAAAGGTAGTTTATATAGATCAACCAAAGTATCTTTGATCTAGCTTTTGGTGCTTTAACTTTCATTATCATTATTATTATTATTATTGTTATTATTATCATCATTATTATTATAATTATTATTGGTTTTTTTTCCTCTCCTCCTCCTCCCATGGGACAGCATCAAAGGCAATCCACTCCTCTTTCAGCATGTTGTAAGTGTTATCATAAGAAAAGTGAAACTTGGCCTCAATCCTGTAAAATTTTTATCCTTTGTATACCATTTGTGTTAATTCTTTTACTTTGCTGGAAAGGCACCATAAGCTAATCACAAAATGCATTCCTCAGTTTTCATTCATATTCTAACATTATGCTGAAACTGTGGGGAGTTTTATTTAATCAACCTTAGCAAACTTTTTTCTTGTCACCTTGTTCTCTATATATATGCTTTGCCATTAGCTTCCTTTGGCATTGCACATCATAAATGCACATGTTTCAAATCCCTTTTCCTTCTAACAATATATAATATTTTCAGTTTCATATTATCTGTAATTCAATATTATTCAACTTTTCAGATTGCACCAGATATTATTCTAATAAATGTTTACTGAGACATTACACTTATATTTTTGTTTCTCCATAGTACCAAAACTAGACTATGTGGTATTATTACTGATCTTGCTAACTGCATGCCTCCCCTCCTCCTGCAGCCTCACTACACAAGGCTTTCTTCTTCCTCTCATCCTTATTCTGTCCAACTCTGTATCACAAGAGTTAACCAGTACTCTCAATCATTCATAACATTCTCTGGTAAATTATGGAACTCATCCCTGCTTCTGTATTTCCATCTTCCTACAACTTGACTTCTTTTAAGAGAGGTTTGATATCAAGACTTTTATTCTTTAATTTTGGCAAACTTTTTTTTTTTTTTAGGGAACCAGCACTCAAGTGGGCCTTTTTTTATTTTGTTGCCCTTGGCTGGCATCTCTCCTACATAAAATATATATATATATA
Source organism: Portunus trituberculatus (assembly GCF_017591435.1). NCBI lineage: Eukaryota > Metazoa > Arthropoda > Malacostraca > Decapoda > Portunidae > Portunus > Portunus trituberculatus. Next base: position 4,323,893 of record NC_059271.1, on the reverse strand, counting down.
TATATATATATATATATATATATATATATATACATATATATATATATATATATATATATATATATATATATATATATATATATATATATATATATATATATATATATATATATATATATATATATATATATATATATATATACACATATATATATATATATATATATATATATAATGATAAAAAGAACTATAATAACCAGTGACAATACATAAACAAGTTTTCATTCCTTCCTAAGCCACCACACAAGTATCCAGACTTCTAAGAAAGTTACCAATATACATAAAAAAAAAAATAATTAAAAATAAAAAAAAAACTTAGATGAATGTAGCTGTCCAAAGGTTGAAGTTTATGGCAATAATAAATAAACCACTGTCTTTCAAAATGGAACCACATGCTATCCTATTAAAAAATATTTTAGTAAGTAAGCTTGTTTGAATGTATGTACTCTTCTGCAGTCAAACAGCTCAGGACGTATGTAGGTATATGAATCTGGTTTATTGAACAACACATTCCCAACAGAGTTAGTTATTTGAGGAAATAGCAATAAAGAGAGAGAATAACAATGCTGGTTGCCCATGTGATATACCAATGCAATTTGTAAGGCATCACCAATACTTTGTATATATAATGCCCACCATGCAAATAAAAAAAAATTCAAGACTTTTCCATTGTCCTGGATATTAAATCACATGCACTGGCATGGAACAGTATAGGAAAAATGTATATTCATAAAGCTTATTATTAGCAAGGGGTCTTATAAAAGGTAAGTTATCAACTCTATATATAGAGAGAATAACTATGGGGTATCAGCAATTGCCATTTAATTATTCATGAGTAGAAAAACCTACATAAATGTGGACAGCAGGGGAAGGTCTGAAGGCACATCAACAGCACTCCATTTCCAAGTATACATGTTTCTTTCTCATTTCATGACCGTGCTAACTCACATTTAACTGATGATTGCCACAAAATAAATTATGCAAATGACCAGATACATACTGATTTAATGACAGTGAACAGTAATATGGTTTATTAGTTAAGTCATGAGGAAATAAATACACACATCACTACTTAAAGAAAGGCAAGATGTAAACATAGACAAAGAACGAGATCTGATCAGCTGATGTTCCTCCAGTCCAATGTGACCGACTGCCTGACTTTGGTGCTGCTTTTGTGTTTGGACTCAATGGGCAAGCATGGATGTATTTTTTAAAGTGCCCATCTCATTGCATTGTATAATCACAAGCGTGATCACTTATTAGATGCAGGATTACTTACTCAAAAACGATATACTTAAAAATCTAATACTTTCAACAACTGTGTTGATCATTCATATGGATCAAAGAACAGCCAAAAATTACCTTAATATAACTATGAAGTGCACAACAATTCTTAATTTACAGCAAGTTTTTTTTTTTTTTTTTTTTTTTGTCTCATGTTTACTCATAATCAAGTTCAAGAAAATTTTATTTGATTTTTGCTGGAAGCTGCAGTAGTACAATCATACTGATCCCAAACCTTCAAAACTCCTTACTACAAAAAGCATGAGCATTCTTAAGAAAAGTGTTATTGCTACATACAGTGCATACATTTTATTCACTAAATAATATATATATATATATATATATATATATATATATATATATATATATATATATATATATATATATATATATATATATATATATATGCCATGAAGTGGAACAGGTTGGTGAGTTGGTGGTGTAGGGAAACTCAGGAATCACAAAAGTATTTTATTACTCTAATATTTATAGATACAAGGCTTCTTCAGGGAGAAGCCTTGTAGGATTATCTATAAGATATATATATATATATATATATAGAGTAATATATATATATATATATATAGTTATATATATATATATATATATATATATATATATATATATATATATATATATATATATATATATATATATATATATATATATATATATATATATATATATATATATATATATATATATATATATATATATATATATATATATATATATATATATATATATATATATATATATATATATATATATATATATATATATATATATATATATATATATATATATATATATATATATATATATATATATATATATTAGGTTATACAATGCATTTAGTGTTATTAATATACACTGCTTTCTTGCGACAAAATTACTTTTGTGATTTTAACTCCTAATATCTACACTTCATGATCATACAACAATACGAACTGTAACTTGTAACTGTGGTGCAAAGATACTACTACCTCATCAACTAGCACAAGAACACGTGTTTTTGTAGTGATTCTGCTTGCATTTTGGTAAACAGTATCTCAAGTTCTCTGATGCACTTTTGTTCATTGCTACATTTTTCTTCCTACTCAAGTGGCCCTCGGGAGCAGCCATGCTCACATGCCAAGTTCTTCAATATTGCTGAAAAATTATATTTGCTCTCTAATACTTTTAACTTGTTTACAAAAAATATTTGATCGAAATCAAGATGCTTACACGTGGAAGTCAGAGATTAACCAAGCAGACCTAAGCCTTACCCTGATGGCCACTGGGTTTTGTGAGTAGTCGACTGGCTGGCAACGGTAGGAGTATCCACGGAACCAGCCACCCATACCGAACTGTAACCAAATAACATGAAGCAACCACTAAGACTCTGTTTCCTTCCCTGTAGCCAAGTGAATGTTAAGGCTTTTTAAGTCTGAGAACCATGGTGGATGAAGGCAGTATCTTATTTTTTATCCATTTCTTTATTTTTCTTCTTTCAATTTTCTATGGAACATTGCACGTGCACATGCTCAACATGAATATATATATATATATATATATATATATATATATATATATATATATATATATATATATATATAAATAACAAAGTATTGAGTCAGAGCTTTGTCATTTTGTCAGATGTATAAACCTGGCATAAGAAAAGAAAATTTATATTAATAAACAGTCAACTCCTAACTATCGTCGCAGTCATAAGGTTTGCATCATTGCATTTTGGCAACCTACCCACCAATGCTGTACTAAAACCTCTGCATACATATGCAGTATGCTTTAGGGAATGCATATTATATATATATATATATATATATATATATATATATATATATATATATATATATATATATATATATATATATATATATATATATTATGCAATCTTCACTTATCATTTATTTGAAACTCTAAACTGACTATTTTTAGTGGTATTTACCATATATCATAAAGTGATCAACATTTCTAAAGCTTACTAAATGCACGGTTCATTACACAGAGTTGACAAACAGGTTACCAGCATAAGATTATGTAACATTCAATCCCTGTGACTGCGATTATAGCGTATTCATTATGTAGACTCATCCCCTTGCTGATGTTTGCATTGTATATACATGTATTATATTTGGGGATGAAATCAAAACTCCTGGTTCACACAAAGAATATGTACATTCAGCAAAAGAGTTCCTTAACCCAACAGGCTGTGATCAAACTCAATGTATGTTAAGTAGATACAGTGAGCAATCATAGCATGCCTTCATATCAAACAAATATCATGTAATAAGTTGTGAATCTTTAATCAATTACAAAGAACAGATATCAGGCAAAGACTGTTTTGCTGACTGTATGGATGGAAAGTCCTGCAAATAAAAATGATACAAAAAATAAAAGCATGATAGTAAAGCACGAACATCTGTTGCACCAATGTACCATCTGAATAAGCAACCAAATATCGTTAGTAAAATAAAGGATTCCCAATTAGCTTAGAAAATAATAATTAGCTAAACAATGAGTAGCCAGGACACAAACATGGAAATGCAATATTTGGTGTTAAGCTTCAATGTTATGTAAATCACCTGTTCCCATGGCCATAATAATTACTTCAGACACCCAGAGAAAGCAGAATATAAGAGGAACTATCGCTGTTCTATGTATTGCCTTTCCACACAAAATTATGAAAAGGTAAAAGTATACAAAAAACAGCTGTGAGTTCTTCATATAAAAGAAGATAAGAAAATAATGCAAAACATGCAACAAATAAAAAAAATTTTGAAAACAAATGAAAACTACCAAAACCACAAAAATATTGAAAAGTTTCCATGTTATTTGAATAATTTGCAGGAACATGAACAATTCTTTCAAGTACAGATTAGCAGTGAACTATTATTACATAGTCATAGAAGCATTCAGCTGACAATAGATTACAGCAGCACGAAAGCCCATTAACACACATCAGTGAGTATCAGTTTTGTGTCCGTTCAGTGCTCCAGTGTCAGTTAAAAAAAATCTGAATTCACCTGATGCATTCACACATTTCCAATGCAGTATTGTGTTTTGACTAACCTTGTCAGTTCTTTCTCAATTCGATGGAAAAAAATATCATTGCCACCAATTTGCTTCAGTGTTTCACAGACAACAGACAAGTGTGAAATTATCCTGTTCTACTTGATCTGTCACAGCAACAGTATATGGAGAGCAGTCTCAAACAACATAGTACTACGAAAAACTTTGTTCCATCAAAATTTTGTTTCATCGGCAAAGAACTCGTGCTACTCTAGAGTAGCAAACTCTCCTTTTCATTTCCTTTTCTTCCACACCATGTATCAACTTTTTTCTTCATGCAGGATAGATGTGTGTGAATAGACATCACCTAAACATTAGAAATTTCAGTGACACTGAACTAACACAGCACTGATGTGCGTGAATGTGCTTTACCGTTTGTTGAAGACTTGACTAGTTTATGTTTTCAAATCTAACTATACAAAATATATTTGTTAATAAAAGGTTGTTATTTTCAGTTACTTTTAATTTTAAAATAATATTGAAGTGTAAATGCATATTTTTTACACCTAACGTAAGCAATATAAAACTCCTTTTCATTCTTCAACCAATGTAATTAACAGACTTGTCTAGAAAGATAGTCAAAATAACAGTCAGACAATTATACACTGTTTTGACCATATTTGGCATTAGGCAAGTTTGCTCCAAGTTTAGTATGAACTACACCAGATCCATTCTATTATATAAAACATGCTTCTTAATTTTGTGTTTCTTGTGAATATACATATATTTCTTTTGAATATACATATGCTCATATAAAACGAACATCACAAATTCCTCACGATGATTGTTTTTGCTAACATATACATAAATGTATATATTTGCTTTCAAATTTACGCATGACACAAAAATATCCAACTTGTGGGTTGGCCATTTGCACTACATTCAATATTGAAATAAACCAAAGGGAATTTCAACCAAATTTATTATTGGCAATGCAATTCAAATATGAATATTCAAAACTTCATATATTTATTGTGTAATAAAAAAATAAACATGAATGCGATCATTTTTTACCAACAAGTTTCTGTGAGAGGTTTTTATGTGTATGTACACACTGACATGCTTGGTGATGTTGGTTGTTATAAGTAGACTGAAGCTTTTTTGCACTGCCTACATATACATTATAAAAAAGTAGTCTTCCTTTACCTTTTATAGAAAATCTGAAATTTACAAGCATCATTTCAAGACTAAAGACTGAAATTATTTACCAAAGAAATGAACAACACAAGACACTGAAGATGTTTAGCTTGATTTGTTTCTTTTAACAGCAATTATTTGAAATTGCAAGAACAATTTCCATAATGCAATCATTACTTCAAATTCTTTAGAAACTAAAACTAAATAAGTGTTGCTCCGTGCCTCTTGATTCTTTCCCCTCATGAAGCATGAACTGTTTAACATATTCTTAGAGGTTCATCTTCAAATATAGTCATGACAAATTTACTAGCAAGTCTAGGAGATTAATGTATCAATCACAAGCTCAAAATTTGGTTTGTTTCATCAACATGCACTTTCAAATAAGTGTTACCTAAGTGGACATGCATCCAACCAACACAGCCATGTATGTACATGTATATTGTTGAAATAATTTTATTTACTGCACTATCTACATTTTCTGTAACTATTTTATATATCATTGTAGGTACTTTCATGCATGGATCAAGATCCTTAATTTGAACAGACAATGAACTGGCTCATGATATCAGCTTCTTTTCAGTATGAACAGTCACCACAAATGAAGTAGGATTCCCTGGGCACAGTGTGCGCAAAATAGTAGTTACACAATGCTGTGTTAGTTTTGCTAAAGTTGGGTAATTTGTCTTCTGGTGGTACCTGGTAACTCAGGGAGAGATAGAGATGAATGCTACTCTTGTAGATGTGATGCCCACATCCTTGGTGCATCCTGGGTAATGAAAGAGGATGGATGCATGTTGAATTCCAGTTTCACACGTTGCCTTGTTTTCTTTACCTAATAGTCACAAGCTCACAAACTTTATCCTTACATCCAGCATGTGTCCCAAACCACTCACAAATGCAGAAGATACTGGTATTCTAGCCCTAAGAGAAGAAAAATAAAATCTGAAATGTGCAAGTGATTAGGATCTGGTAGGATGATCATAAAGGCTTCTTGTTGCTACACTTACATCCTCTCTGACAAGTTCCTGAGGAACTCTGGGTATATCTACTTCAGTTGTCTGGCTGTCAAATGTGGATTTTTCTTCAAGACAATAACCATGAGTTATATGTGCTCTTTGAAGTCTTTCTCTTGGCTTCAAGGTAAGTGGCATGTGAGCAAGAAGCCTTTTTTATGGTTGTCCTGCCATGTCCTAATCACCTGGATATTTCCGACATTTCCCTTAGGGCTAGAATACGTACAGCCCTTTTCTGCATCTGTGAGTGGTTTGGGACCCATGCTGGATGCAAAAGATATGGTTTACTGCACTGGTAAGGAAAACAAAGCAAAGTGTAAAACTAGAGTTCAACATGCATCCACCCTCTTCCATTACTAAGACAGCACCAAGAGTGTGGACATCACAGGAAAAGTGTCCACTCTCCTTGAGTTGGCAGGCACCACCTGAACACAAATTACCTAACTTCAGCAAAACTTCCATGGCATTGTGTGGCTACTATTTCATGCACACTTTGTGCCCAAGGGATCTGACTTCATTCACAACCATTGTATAATAGCAATGGAAAAAAAAAAATATATATATATACAAATAAAATAAAATAAGGGCTCATATACTTCTCAGAAGTGCTCAAACCTATTTACATCTAAAACTTATAAATCAAGATATAAAACAGGGCCTACATGTATCCACTGTTACCTTCAAAATCTTGATTCATAAGTAAATATACACATGCATTTATTAATTATTATTTACCTGTCACCTCACTGCTGTACTGGCTTGACTTTTCAGAAAACCCTTTCTATCATCTACTAGAGGTACTCACCCATTAAGCCTCAGGCACCTAAGCTGTTGTCCTTGAATATGTATGCTAGTCAGACACAGGACAAGATATGCAAACCACTTACACGAATAGCTGAAGGATTGTCGGAATAATCAACAGGTTGACAGCGTAATGAATAATGTGTGAACCACCCACTCATTCCAATCTGCAACCAGCCGCAAACAAATGTTGCATGCAGGAAAGAATTAGAAAAATCCAGTAGTAACAGCATTACACAGTGAAATACATGAACACATTCGATGCTTGAAATACATAAAACCACTGATTCTCAAACATTTCCATTCATTCCTTTTAACAGCATCAGGTATCTTCAACAAAAAATAATCATTAGTAAAGCATAGCAAAGTTATGAATACTGAAAAATTTGGTCCATCAATCTTTTGCAAAATTGGGAATCAAACTCAATGAAACTGAGTTTCTCTCTTTTAAGGCACTGCATATTCTCAGCAGCAGTGCAAGCCTTGTTTCTTGAAACCTGCACATTACACACCAATGTCTCATTTCTTTCTCTCTTCCTCCCTCCCTTTTTTCTTTTAATAGCAAACACTAAAAGTGATATCAACAGACACTGCATAGTTAGAATCTAAAATATTTTTCCAAATAGCTTACATACATACTACCACACCATAGTTCCTAAGTATCTTCCTAAAAAAGAACAATAAAATCTATAACTAATTATGGATGACATGGATAGGATAAATACCTGGTTTCATGGAAAACACAATACCAGACATCAGTATTCCCAAAATACCTTAGTGCTGTTAGTATTATCAAACATATGAGTTGTATTACAGCAGAATATGAACTACCAAGTAGTATAAAGCAAATTGATAAAGGCTAATATCATGCAAGGGCAGACAAATATTTGTGTGTGTGTGTGCATTTATATATATATATATATATATATATATATATATATATATATATATATATATATATATATATATATATATATATATATATATATATATATATATATATATATGCAGGTATTAAACACAGAAGGCATTGACAGCCTTGGAGTACAAACCAGGCTACATTCTGAAAACAGATTGTTCCTTGCACACTTAGCAAAGGGAGAAATGACTACTGCAGATTCTGAAAGTGCTAGGTCTCAACCATATACATACTAAAGGAACTCTCCTTTCTGCTTAAATATTTTCCAAATAATGTAGTAATCATGTGGCCTCTTAAAGTCATGTATTTGATGAAATGGCACAAGGAAAATATGTAATATATAGATAACTTCTGATTGGAAATATTTAAACAAGTAAAAAAAGATAGAATTTGCTGAAGTTCCTGGAAAATAAGATACAAAAAGGGAGAATGTAGGAAATGTATTGTCACTCAAAAAAAAACTTACTTCAACGTACATCTCCAAATACTTACCTTGGAAAAAATATACATGAATAAAAAAATATATAGATATATATATAAATATATAGAAAAATTACAGGCTATGACAGTGAGGGACAGTGATCTTGGGGCTCTTCTCTGCAACTCATGCCCTGCTCTCCTGCATGGATAGTGTAATCAAGATACATGGTATTCTCATATACTTATTATATAAAACAGTTTATTTTCTAATGTAAAAGGAAGCTCTTAGAATTGGTTTCATAATCAAATACAAAATAAAGAGTATGTTGCCAGCTATGTCCAGCACTCTGCTCACTGAGGGGCCCAAGTGGTCTTTGTCACCACAGAGACAAGTGAATTTCTTATCACAATAACATCAAATTGAAACCATTTCTAAAGGTCAAAAACAATATGAACAATTGCTGTCTTGTTATAAAAAACAAATCATAAAATTCTTCATATGTAATTACATATGTAAACATATATCTAGTGAATTCCTATTATAAGATACAGACAAAAAATGTGTGTGTGTGTGTGTGTGTGTGTGTGTGTGTGTGTGTGTGTGTGTGTATTTGTGTGTGAGTTAAGCTCTCTGTGTCCTGTGTGTGTGTGTGTGTATGTGTGTGTATTACAGTGTGCCTGAGTGTGTGTGTGTGTGTGTGTGTGTGTGTGTGTGTGTGTGTGTGTGTGTGTGTGTGTGTGTGTGTGTGTGTGTGTGTGTGTGTGTGTGTGTGTGTGTGTGTGTGTGAATTAAATGGTCTTGGAAAATCATAAACTATAAACAACTATATGTGCATACCTTGCTACCAACTCAACTTTGGATGATTCTGGGCATATTCCTCCTACTCCTCCACCCTCTGACTACTTCACCCCTAAAATTAAAATTCTTTATAAAGACGTTTTCCTGGCCCTCTCTGGCCTTGATTCTCGGAAGGCTTACGGTCCGGATGGAGTCCCTCCTGTTGTTCTCAAAAACTGTGCTTCCGAACTCGCTCACTGCCTGGTCAAACTCTTTCATCTGTGTCTCTCTACTTCTATTTATCCTTCTTGCTGGAAGTTTGCTCACATTCAACCTGTCCCTAAAAAGGTGACCACTCCAATCCTTCTAACTACCGCCCTATAGCTTTGATTTCCTGCCTTTCTAAAGCCTTTGAGTCTATCCTTAATAGGAAGATAATGAGGCATCTATCAGCTCACAACCTTCTCTCTGATTGCCAGTATGGTTTCCGTAAAGGCAGATCTACTGGTGATCTTCTTACTTTCCTAACTGAATCTTGGTCATCCTCTTTTAGGGACTTCGGTGAAACCTTTGCTGTCGGCCTTGACATATCGAAAGCCTTCGATAGAGTCTGGCACAAATCTTTAATTTCTAAACTACCCTCCTACGGATTCTATCCTTCTCTCTGTACCTTCATCTCCAGTTTCCTTTCCGATCGTTCTATTGCTGCTGTAGTAGACGGTCACTGTTCTTCCCTAAAACTATCAACAGTGGTGTTCCACAGGGTTCTGTCCTATCACCCACTCTCTTTCTATTATTCATCAATGATCTCCTAAATCTGACTCAATGCCCTATCCACTCCTATGCTGATGATACCACCTTGCATTATTCAACAGCGTTCAACAGACGCCCAACCCAACAACAATTAAATGACTCAAGGCGAGATGCTATAGGACGCCTAACTTCTGATCTTTCACTTGTTTCTGATTGGGGCAGAGAAAACCTGGTTTTGTTCAATGCCTCAAAAACTCAATTTCTACAACTATCTACTCGACATAACCTTCCAGACAACTATCCTCTCTTCTTCAATAACACTCAACTTCCCTCTCCTCTACATTAAACACACTCGGTCTATCCTTCACTAAAAATCTAAACTGGAAATTTCACATCTCTACTCTTGCTAAATCAGCTTCCAAGAAGTTAGGTGTCCTGTGGCGTCTTCGTCCATTTTCTCTCCCTCCCAGCTGCTTGCTCTGTACAAGGGCCTTATCCGCCCGTGTATGGAGTATGGCTCTCATGTCTGGGGATCCACACACAGCTTTACTAAACAAGGTGGAATCTAAAGCTTTTCGTCTTATCAACTCTTCTCCTCTAACTGACTGTCTTGATTCTTTAAGTCACCGCCGCAATGTTGCATCTTTATCTGTCTTCTACCGCTGTTTTCATGCTGTCTGCTCTTCTGAACTTGCTAACTGCATGCCTTCCCCTCCTGCGGCCTCGCTGCACAAGACTCTCTACTTCTTCTCATCCCTATTCTGTCCATCTTCCTAATGCAAGAGTTAACCAGTATCTTCACTCCTTCATTCCCTACACTGGTAAACTCTGGAACTCTCTACCTGTGTCTGTATTTCCACCTGCCTATGACTTAAACTCTTTCAAAAGAGGAGTGTCAAGACACCTCTTACGTTAACTGGACCCTCCTTTTAGATTTTTTTGTTTTTTCTTTCTCCTACTTTCCTCTAAACAGGGCCTGGCAACCAGCGGGATTTTTTTTTTCCAACACTGTTTTCCCTTGGCCAGTGCCCTTGTAATGTAAAAAAAAAAAAAAAAAAAAAAAAAAAAAAAAAATATGAAACAAATGCAAAAAGAAGCGATATATTAATAACTTTCTGGAAAGAGTTTCTCATTCCACCCATCAATACATAAATAATTAAATAAAACTGCACAATACATGAGTTCTTACCTCGTAGAATAACCAGGTGGAAAAGACGACTTGAGCTGCATTGTAGAAAACAAGGAGACGTCTCAGATCAAAGGGAGGGCGATCCTTCATGCAACGTGGCCCGATCACCTTCACCAGCAACACGTAGCTGATGCACAGGAAGAATGTGGGCCACGGTGAGTCCATGAAGAGCCATCCATCAACCCTCGGATCTGCAGAGGGACAAATTGTTAAAAAAAAAATTTCTATCATACAGATTAATGGAATGTGTTGAAAGGCATCTATTTATTATTTTACTTACTTTTGAATAGTGAGATTGACCAATAAAACAGTAACAACTGCAACAAAGCAAAAGATGTCACAAAATCAGGAATAGACAGGCATTGTAAAACCAAGACTGTAATACAAATATCAACATATGATGTAGGGCAGAATGACAAGAGGGTTTCAGATTATGAGTAGAGAAATAGATACCCAAAGTATAGTAAACATTACACAAACATCAACACTTATTCCTCCATGATAAAAGGAGAAATGCCTCTGGAAAAATTAACAAAGCCAGCAATGCAGGAGTAACTGTGTGTGTGTGTGTATTTACCTATTTGTGTATTACAGGGCCCGAGCTAAGCTCTCTGTGTCCTGTCTCCTTGTCCATTCCTGTCATATCTCTCTTTCATCTGATTGACACACACCGCGTCAACTACATCACTGCTCAGTTTATTCCACTTATCAATGCTACGATGCGGGAAACTGTATTTTCTCACGTCATTTAGACAGATGTCTTTTATTAGCTTTTTTCCATGTCCTCGGAGATGATTACTTATGGTCACCTTTATCAACTCTCTGTCCAGTATGTCAATCTTGTTCACCAATTTATACATAGTTATCATGTCTCCTCTTGTTCTTCTCTCTTCTAATGTGGTCAGCCACAGCTTCCTCAGTCTTTCCTCATAGTCTAACTCCCTGAGTCTTGGTACCATCCTTGTTGCCAGCCTCTGTACCCTTTCTACCTTCTTCACATTTTTCTTCACATGCGGTGACCAGACACAAGCTGCATATTCTAACTGGGGTCTTATTAAGGTACATAATATCTTCTTCATCATTCCTTCATCTAGGTAGTGGAACGCAAGGCCAATATTTTGAAGCATGTTATATGTTTTCCCAAAACATATAATGTGTGTGTGTGTGTGTGTGTGTGCTGACCAGATTCCCCCTGGACACATTCTCCCCAGGACATGTACCCCCACATACATATGTATTCTCCTCTTCCCTCATCCCTGTTCTTCTCTTTCCTTCTGCCAAACTCCTGAGACTATCTTACCAAACCCATGTTAAGAACCACTGTCTCAGTTGAGCTGCTGTTCAAAACTAAAACTAGTTTATTAGAGTTTCATGACTCAGAATAGAGTGTTTTGTTTTGCATCTCACTGTCGCCACCCTTATAAATATAATGAATACTTCCTCCTTATTACTTATGATTTCATTAGCTTTTATCATTTAAATAAAAGGAAATTAGTACTGTAGATAATCTGTTGTCTATAATGAAAGTGATATATACTTCCTCCCTATTACTTATGATTTTATCATTGTTTTAATGAGTAAACAATTTGTACTGTATATATCTGTCTTCCCTTACACACATATAAGCATGCATTCACAAATTAAACAAAACCTTTGCATAGAATGAGGCTGGGATATCCTTGAGAAATTATTCAATAGGAGAAATTGTCAAAGGAGGTAATCGTCCAGGGGTGGGACCGACTCCAGGGAATTACATATGTCCGTTGTGGCATTGTCTAGGAGGAAAAGGGCTATGGGGGAAGATGTCCAACACTCGTGTGCAACTGGAGGGCTGGAAAACATATAAAGGCCGCGTTCCGCAGGTTCTAAATAATACTACTTTCACAAGAATACATACAACACAACAAAAATCTAAAATATCACTAACTCCTACCGTCACACCCACCCGCCGTCACTCACTTCCCTCGTCACTACCAAAGAAGCTAGAAACTAGAATGATATCTCTCCAGGGTCTTTGGTCACTACACTCCACACCGCCCCTCTTACGCTCATTCACCAAAGACCAAAGTGGCTTCAGCAAGGTAAGGTCACACAAACATCACTAAGCTTGAGAACACCCAGGTAAGATATACTTCGGGATCAAGAGTCAAATGATCTTTTTAAAGGGTTTGCATCGTCTGACCTACGGAAAAAAATGTCAAAACAGGATCGTGTCTGTAGGCTTTTGTGGTGATACGTTGACGTCTTTCCTGCGTCCTGACCTGTGGTGCTAGTGACCGACCTGCCACCGACACGCTTCTTCAGAACTAACCGCGTACAATTTGAATAGTTAATTTTAGTTGTGATAATAAGACTGAATCACCTCTACTCCGACAGACCGTTACACGCACACCATTAAAAGCGTAGTTAATGTCACACTTCGAACCAATCCTGCTACTTCACGCACCACCACGCCCATACTTACATAATTATAGCTTCTCTTATACTCTCTCCTGCCCTTACTCTTCCTATCTATCCCTATTTCCTG
>NC_059271.1:4302500-4305000 GCF_017591435.1 Portunus trituberculatus | reverse complement strand
AAAAAATGTAAAAAAAAAAAAAAAAAAACGAGGAAATAGAGAAAGAAGGAAACGTAAAAAATTGACGATAGGAAACTTAAAACTGCAAAAAATAATGTGAGAGAGAGAGAGAGAGAGAGAGAGAGAGAGAGAGAGAGAGAGAGAGAGAGAGAGAGAGAGAGAGAGAGAGAGAGAGAGAGAGAGAATGTGAGGGGTGAGAGGAGGGATGAAGATACTCGTTAAGAATAATAATATAAAAAAAAAAGCCGTGGGAATAAGAAAGTAAGAAAACTTGTTAAAAATAAAAGTGGAAAGAGAAGACACAACAAAAAAATACTTGTTTAAAAAAAATGAAGGAAAAGAAACTTAAAAAAAAAAAATCATAGAAAAAAGAAAGACTCGTTGAACATAAGACAGACAGACAGACAGACAGACAGACAGACAGACACATATTGATGGTCTAAAGAAATATACACAAAATGAAATAAAACAAAATTCGCATGCTGAGATCCTCCGCTTGAGATTAATTAAAGGGACACAGCCGACACACACACACACACACACACACACACACACACACACACACACACACACACACACACACACACACACACACACTAACGCAGGTACGCACGCAAATTACAGAAGGGAAAGTCGAGAGCAGAAAGAAAAGGGAAAGAAACCAAATCGTGTGAAATGAGAGAGAGAGAGAGAGAGAGAGAGAGAGAGAGAGAGAGAGAGAGAGAGAGAGAGAGAGAGAGAGAGAGAGAGAGAGAGAGAGAGAGAGAGAGAGAGAGAGAGAGAGAGAAGGAAGCGACAAAACGAACAAAGAAACGTTCGTGAATAAAACAAAGAAGAGAATAAACATGAATAATAAATAAATAAATAGTAAAATAGACACTAAGCAAAGAAATAAGGATGCTGGACACACACACACACACACACACACACACACACACACACACACACACACACACACACACACACACACACACACACACGGCTCTAGTCACAATATACAAAAGTGACACGTAAACACAACACGGAGAGATGGAAATAACGGTGAAGAAGGAAAGCAAAACAGGAGGAAGGTCATGACGAACAACAAACAGGTGGATCTTTAAAGGGGAGGAGACACGGCAGCGGCGGGTTCGTGGTGATGGTGGTGGTGGTGGTGGTGGTGGTGGTGGTGGTGGTGGTGGTGGTGGTGGTGGTGGTGGTGGTGGAGTAGAGTAGAACTGAGTAAAATAAAATAGAATAAAAGTAACAAACAATTAAACAGAATGAATACAAATTAACAATAACAATAACAACAAAAATAAGAACAAGAACAAGAAAACAGGAGGAGAAGGAGGAGGAGGAGGACGGGAAGGAGGAGGAGGAGGAGGGAAGAGGAGGAAGTCTAATCAACTACCACCTCTTCACACGAGCACACGAACACAAAGCCAAACAGAGGACATAACAGCCAGTGATAGAGTGTCATGATGCCATAAACCAGAACAGGCGAACACACACCTGCTGGGAAAGGCAATGATGGATGGCTTGGCTAGGATAGGGTTGGCTTAGGTAGGGTCAGGTTAGGTAAGGTAAGGTAAGGTAAGGTAAGATAAGGTTAGGTTAGGTTAGGTTAGGTTAGGTCTGACAAGGTAAAGAAAGGTAAGATTTGACGAGGAAAGGAAAGATAAAGCAAGGTTTGACAATGTACAGTTAGAGTAAGATAAAGTGAAATCAATCAATAAATAATAGGCAAGGTGCACAACACTTACCTCGCTGGTTGATGAAGATGTCATTATAGCTGTCCATTACCTTCTCCACGAGGTGCGCCATCCTGAAACACAAACAGAAGGAAGTCAGGGCGTGGCAATTTTCAACGGTCAGCTTGAATCTCTAACCTTTCACAAGCGACACGTGATCACATAGAGAGACGAAAAGAAGTGAGAAACAGAGATAAAAGGACAACGCGACAGATGATCACATATAAAGAGACACTTTCCTTACACTTCTTGAACGATCCGCGAAAACAGTTCATTCATATAATTTCTCTTACACTTCAATATTTATCTATAGCATTTTCTTATACTTCTTTGTTCACTTATGGTATTTTTCTTATACTTTTTAACATTCTTGGGGCATTATCGTAAAAGATTAATGAGTGTCAGCTGATAATATATTACGAGAAAAAGTAAAATGAAGTCAAAAAGAGAGAAAAAGAAAGAACATGAGCACTTCAACGTTTATTTATGGTATTCTTCTTACAGTTCTTGAAAATTCTTGGGGCATTATCCTAAAAAATTAATGAGTGTCAGGTGTTCACATACAGAAAAAATGAGAAAGAGAGAAAAAGAAACGACGTGGATATCTTACCGTATATTTATGATACTTTTCTTATAAATTCTCTTGACACATTATCGTAAAATATTATCGAATGTCGCGTGATCACATATACCCAAAAAGAATTAAGAGAAAGAAAAGAAAAAAAAACGAGGATACTTGTACGTTTATCATAGTTTATCATATTTTC
>NC_059271.1:4292500-4297500 GCF_017591435.1 Portunus trituberculatus | reverse complement strand
TTTAATATAAAAAAAAAAAGTAATCTTCCGGAAAAAAAAATTACTCAATCTAAAATTACAGTAAATACAATTCTTCTTGCTAAATTTAAATAACACTATACGGTTTGAGAGAGAGCAAGTACATCACGGTTTGGTTAATTAGAACTACTGATACTAGTCAATTCACTTTCCCAATCATGATCAGAAACTCTTCAATCGATGATGTATATGACACTCACTTCATCCCTCCCCTTACATAACACTACCCGGCTAATTGATTGATTAAGTGCAAGAACATCTGTAACTACTGGTTCATTCACTTCTCTATCACAAGACGAACTAACCCGGAGACTGTTGATGGATGGATACTAATTACTTCCCTTTACATCACACTGTTAACCCCTTCAGTACTGGGACACTTTTACCTTGAGTTTGTGTACGATTAAACCATTTCATTGACATTACGAAGGGTCTATGGAGGTCAGAAGATTAATTAACATTTTTTATTCCCACATGAGTTTCTGAAGCTGTATAAAATCACCAAATAGTAAGCAGAATTAATATGGAAACGCGTCATGATACTGAAGGGGTTAAGGTGACTACTCAAGACTACAGGTATCTAAATAAAACGATGTGCTCTTGTCCGTACCTTCGCTGTCAGTGGTACCTTTGGAAGTGATACAAGACTGAGTAGAGGCGATGATTAAAGGGAAATAAATAGGTAGGTATGTACGATTTACTGAACGACTGTTACGTGTATGTCTGATGGCTTCTTGCAGCTTCTTCCCTTGTCTTCCTGGATATGTTCATAGTAATTTTAAGCTGGTGGTGGTGGTGGTGGTGGTGGTGATGATACGAGTAATGATGACTGATGATTTTCTCTCTCTCTCTCTCTCTCTCTCTCTCTCTCTCTCTCAGTAGACACTTAACAATATTCATGAGTTTAAAGAGCCAATCAGCCAAATGAGTTACAGAGACAAGACCACACGCGTTATCTCACTCCCCATTGATCACAACACACTGGTACGTTCCCACACAATGAATAAACACACCCATAAATAAAGACACAGCATGCGCGGGGCAAACCAGGTGGTGACGTCACGCGCATACTGGGAGGGCGAGTTGCTAATTGGGTGACATCATGGGTGACGTCACAGCAAAACACGACGCTGATTGGTTAGTACAAGTCACACCTGATGATGACGACACTCACTAGCCACCACCACACACCCAAGCCAGCCAGCCAACCAGCTAGCCAGCCCAGGACGAGGAGGAGGAGGAGGAGGAGGAGGAGGAGGAGGTGGTGGTGGTGGTGGTGGTGACCTACACTCGCCTACACGCCTAACCACTTCACAATGCCCAGGCTGACCATCATCTGCAACTTTCTTTCACTAACCTAATCTGTCTTAAATACTATTCTATCCTTCCCTAACCAATCCGAACCTATCCTAACACACTGCGGTCAAAATCTAATCTAACCCAACCTAACCCAACCCCACTAACTTTCATTCCTAACCTTCTACCTTCCATTAATAAAAGCACTCATGAAGTTCCAATAAAATCAACATTGTGTCCTTCCCATGACCGTTCGAAGTTTTTTTCCTCGTTTTCTTCACTGTGGTCTAGTCTCGTCTCATCTCATCTCGCCTTTTCTCGTCTCCCCATTCATAAGTATCTTCCTCCTTAACATTCCGTGGCGTTCCTTCCTCCTTCCTCCCCGCTGTGCCTTCCCTCCTCCTTTCTAACCTGTCTCGGTGGTGGTGGTGGTGGCGGCGGAGGCGGACAGGCATGGTAATGGTAGTTCGTAGGGCAGGCAGGCAAGGGGGAAGCAGTTTTGGGGGTAGGGGGATGGGGGTGATGGATGGAAAGGTGAACAGGCGGCCCTCCAGCAGGCCACTGAACTTATGGTACGTACAGTACGCCCTTGAACCTCCATGACCGCCCCCTTGACCGCCACCAGTGCCCCGCCACCCGCCGTGCCACACTGCCTCAGAATTGCTGCACGCGCCCTTATCGTTACTGCTGCTGCTGCTGCTTGTAATTCTGTCCCCACTACATGCCAAGGACAGTCCCCTTCAGTAACCAGGACGTTGTTAAAACCACTACTACTATACTACTACTACTACTACCACCACCACCACTATTACTACTTCTAATACTATTACTACTACTACAATTAATACTACTAATACTAATACTCTTACTAACAACACTATACTCCTGCTCCTACTTACTTTATTACTACTACCATCACTACTACATCTGCTACTACTACTACAATTACAGCTACTTCCACGGACACTCCTTTTCACCACTCACACAGTCACCACTACTATCAAACTACAACAATACCACCCACACCAGCAGCGTCACCACCACAAGCACAAGGGGTTCCAGTGCCTTCCTAGTTCGCAGCCTTTCAAATGTTGGTTAATAAAGCCGAGGACGAAGCCAAAAAGATTCCCCCAGTTAGGAAGTCGAAGCCACAAGCGGCCGCACCTTCACGCAGGATAACAGGCACCTTGGGAAGCCTTTTGTGTGTGTGTGTGTGTGTGTGTGTGTGTGTGTGTGTGTGTGTGTGTGTGTGTGTGTGTGTGTGTGTGTTAGCGAAGTTAACACGCATCACCGACTTCTTGAAACTCACAACGCCTTCAAGTCCCACCACCACCGTCACCACCACCGACAACAACACCAATAGGCCCACACTACTCGAATACCGATCACTCTCACAACTGGTGCCGCCATTACACCCACCACTACTGATCTTCCAACTGTTCTGCCTAATGACACCCTCTCCATCTCATCTCCAAGTTCGAGAAACTGTGCATGTTGTTATAAGAGGCGATGTCTATCACACTTCATTGCGCCTAACCACATCTACCACTACCACTATAATAATACAACTAACACCATAATATTTACGTTTATTTTCACTTTACTGATACTTTTTATACTACTACTACTTCTACTACTACTACTACTACTACTGAGGAAGGTGTGTGAAGGAAACGACAGGCAGCAGCTACCTCCCCGGCAGCGCGGTCAGAGGAACCCCGGCATAAATATTAGCGCTGCGCGGACTGTTGCAAGGGGTGCGATAAGGATGCCGTGTGGACTGCTACCTCGGGGCTCGGGGAGTTAGCCAGTGACCGACCGTGGCGAAGTGCTTCCAGGAACACACTGTCTGTACTCCTAATAACACCCCTCCTCGCCCGTCCGACCACCCGCCCGCCCTTGGTTACCAGCAGTCACTCCTCTAACATCATGTGGAGGTGAACGTACTGAATGACGCCATTGCCAGACATTTGATTACGTGATGGATGGTGACTGGGAGCGACTCGTGCTGCTGTGACGGTCGTGACTGGGAATCTTCAGGAGTTACAATGCATAACACCGAAGAGCGAGTCAGCCAGTCTGTCTGTTTATCTGTTGCCTGCACCTCGCTACTGAATACAGCTTAGGTTAGTTGTAATAAAAGTTTACGAGCGTATCCTTTAAGCTAGCTCTCTCTCTCTCTCTCTCTCTCTCTGGCATGCATAGGAACAAGAAAAACGAGTGCAGGGGACAGAAAAATAATAGTGGTAGAAAAAATAAGTGGCTGAAATATAAGAAGCGAAAGGGAAGAAAGGAGGAAAAACGAGGTGCAAAAAGAAGAGGGTTGCTCACACTCACAAAAAAAAAAAAAAAAATTAAGTAGAAAGTAAAGAACAAGATCGAAAGAAAACACTGATGATAGCGACGAACAAAAAAACAAACCTAAAAAACACACACGGTAAAGAATATAAACAGCATATGAGTAAATAAATAAAAAAAAAGAAAGAAAAAGAAAGTGTGTAAAGGTAATAATAATAATAAAAAAAAGACGACAAAAACTGACGTAGAGTAAATAAAAAGGAGTATAACTAAAAGGAGGAAAAAAGTGACGGGGGGGGGGAAAGGCGTGTAAAAGGAACAAAAGCCGAGAAAAAAAAAGAAAAAAAAAAAGAACCGCACGATTAACAGGAAGATGGTGGGAGGGAAAAAGAAAAGAAAAAGAAAAAAAAAAAGATAATAGCACAAAAAAAGACACGTGTGAGGAAGATAAAAAAAAAAAAAAAGAGCCGAGTGAAAGAACGAAGAGGATGAGTAAGATGGAGAGAAGGAAAGGAGAGGAGGGTGGGAAATATCTCTATATTAACAAGAGTATACAAGCAACAATGATAATATTACCGCATCAACGAGAGAGAGAGAGAGAGAGAGAGAGAGAGAGAGAGAGAATATTTGCATGTTATATA
This sequence comes from Portunus trituberculatus, assembly GCF_017591435.1. Lineage (NCBI taxonomy): Eukaryota > Metazoa > Arthropoda > Malacostraca > Decapoda > Portunidae > Portunus > Portunus trituberculatus. The sequence goes on along the minus strand of NC_059271.1, from coordinate 4,293,247 downwards.
ACCGTACAAATTTTATCACCCCAATCATCCCCTCCCCCCCAACCAGCCAGTCTTCCTCCCTCCTTCCCCACTGCAATGACCAGCAGAAACAAGAGAGAAGAAAAATAGGAATTGAGGAAGAGGAAGATGATGTAGATGAGAGAGAGAGAGAGAGAGAGAGAGAGAGAGAGAGAGAGAGAGAGAGAGAGAGAGAGAGAGAGAGACGCACAACACGCAACCACCTGTAGCTACCACACCCAAACGAACCACCTCCCCTTCCCATCACCACTACCACCACAACGCACACTATTATTCTCTAAGGATTTCAGAACTAACCCCAACACTCCCCCACTCGCTCTCTCTCTCTCTCTCTCTCTGAAGCTATGAGCACTCCCCTCCTCCATCCTTCCTTCCTCCCTCCCTCATTCCTCCTCGTGGCCTTGGAAGTCAACCAGTCAACTAGATATCCTTGAACATCACCCTCCGCGCGCCTTCACTGCCTACTCAACACAACACAGCACATGAACACAAGAGTAGTAAGGCGGCTCTAATCTTACACCAATGCACATGTCTACTACCTCATAATCTGTGCTAACCCAACCTAGCCTAACCTAAATTAGTATGATAACATCCTTCGTTTTAATGTAATTTACAGTAACAGTGCATTCTATCGCAACCTAAACTGATTTGATAAAGTGTTCTGTTGTTCTGTCCTACCATAAGCCAGCACAACCTAACCCACTGCAGCCTAACCTAGCTCACTCGAAC
>NC_059271.1:4282500-4285000 GCF_017591435.1 Portunus trituberculatus | reverse complement strand
TTTCCGAGCCAGCAACACACTACAACACCCACAACACTGTCCTGGATTCGCAACACAATCTCTCCCCCCTTCACCCTGGCCCCCTCCTAACCTGGATGATCTCCCTCGTGGCGGCGGTGGTGATGGTGGTGGTAGGGAATCTGGGCTACCAGCTGGCGGGGGACTGCACAAGTAACTGGCTCTGGCACAGCGGCGGTCACTTGATTCTTGCACACTCAAACACCGCACTAAAGAACACCTGTTGTTGATATCTCTAGGACCAGGCAGTATACCACGTACTCTCTCTCTCTCTCTCTCTCTCTCTCTCTCTCTCTCTCTCTCTCTCTCTCTCTCTCTCTCTCGTTGTCTAAGAAAGTAGCAGCACCAGATTCTGCTTCACATTCACACCTATAAACGCCTAACTCGTCACACACACACACACACACACACACACACACCTAGGCCCCACTACTAGATTAGGTAGAGAAACCACATTAGTTCCGGGAAGAAAACTCAATAAAGGAGGAGAACGAGAACGAGAGAGAGAGTGAGAGACAAGGAGGCGGCAACAGCATTAGGCAAAGGTAAGACGGTCAGTAGTCAGACTTCTCCGAGAATACCAAAATGTTCCTCCACTCTCCTGCCTCAGTAACCAACCAGCTGCAGCAAAACATCCATCCCAGACCGCTCCACTGGCCTGCCTTCCTTGCCCACTTACTGGCGGTGGTGGTGGTGGTGGTGGTGGTGGTGTGTTTTCTCTTTTTTATATACCATGTGGGCTTTTCACGGGAATTTATGGGCTAAAGGGGATACTTTTTGGGGTACCTCCTATCTCAAAGCCCACCCGCTAGAAAACGCTTGCCCCGAGTGAGGAAGCCCAACCTACACTCTGACCGTGGAGCAGCGGTAAGGAAGGTTAAAGGCTTAGTGATATCAGTTTGACGAGGCACTCACAAAGCAAGACCTCACACCTCTGTACAATGCTGGAGTGAACTACTTTCTTTTTTTATATGAGAGGAAAAAGCTGGCCAAGGGTAAGAGAAAGAAAAAAAATAAAGGGCAACTTGATCTACCAGTGGAAATTATCTCTTTTTGAAGGTAGTCAGGAAGGAAGGCATATAATTCTCTCTCTCTCTCTCTCTCTCTCTCTCTCTCTCTCTCTCTATATATATATATATATATATATATATATATATATATATATATATATATCTTCTTTCGTCTTCACCGTTCATGGCTCGCTCTCTCTCTCTCTGTCTTAACTCTCACCTAAGCCTGAAGGTATGGCAGGGAACCAACACACACACACACACACACACACACACACACACACACACACACACACACACACACACACACAATTGCATCAGAGAAAACAAAATTTATGACCTTCATGAACACCACAACAACGATAATTAACTATTATTATTAATACTACTACTACTACTGCTACTATTACTACAATGCACGTGCAGCACAGATTCCCACAGAACTACTACTTACGCACGACGAACTAGCCATATGAAGTCAATGAGGCTTATAGACAACTTCATCACCACGCCACACCACCACGTTGGCAACACCACCACCACCACAACATTCACCACCAGGCACATTCACCAGTAGCCTTACCAGCACACACACACACACACACACACACACACACACACACACACACACATTCACCAGCCAGAACACAGTAAATAGTTAGAACCAATCTGCCCACTCCATAACAAGTACATGAAACCTGCCACGTGGAAACTGGTTGGACTGGGGAGAACGTTGTTTCTCTCTCTCTCTCTCTCTCTCTCTCTCTCTCTCTCTCTCTCTCTCTCTCTCTCTCTCTCTCTCACACACACACACACACACACACATAACTGGACGGAAAATATGACTGACACGAGAGAGAGAGAGAGAGAGAGAGAGAGAGAGAGAGAGAGAGAGAGAGAGAGAGAGAGAGAGAGAGAGAGAGAGAGAGATTAAAACAATGAACCAATAATGAAGATTTTATAATCCAGTCGAATCCAGAAGATTAAAGCAATAAGAGGGAACTGGTCTTCACCCCATCATTTGTAACTCACTCACTCTCTCTCTCTCTCTCTCTCTCTCTCTCTCTCTCTCTCTCTCTCTCTCTCTCTCTCTCTCCACATCCACTGGCGGTCCTATAAATGATGGCAGTTACTCTTCTCTACCATTTCTATACATTCCTAAGTGTGTGGCCACTCTTTATCGACACACACACACACACACACACACACACACACACACACACACACACACACTTGACAACCTCGCATCACAACACCTTTTACTCAATTAGCTTTTTTCTCTTCTAGTCATCGCAGTAAGAAATCAGAATATATTGATTTAAGTCGAGGAATATTCAATATTGTCACGCTTACTTTTTTTTGAAGCAGCAATATTAATCATATTATTTGACACTTTAACTGTTGTCTCCCTCTCTTTTTTCTACTTAACTTTTCTTGTAACGCACTTACTGTTTGTTATATACGTATTTTTG
>NC_059271.1:4267500-4277500 GCF_017591435.1 Portunus trituberculatus | reverse complement strand
CCTTTCCAAAGCACCATTATCTACAGGCAGCCAGCGGTGCCTTTCTGGCCTTCACATTTACTCTTCTGTGAAATTCAGTTCAGCACACAAAACCAGTAGCTGTATCCTTAGTGTGACTTCTGCAACACTTTTCCGCACCTGGGATTCCCTTGACTGTGGCTAACTAGTTACTACTGAACACCTTACTTCTGTCAATGACCATAATATTTCATTATATAAATCTTCCTACCTCTTAACGATTCCAGACATACAAGAGTGTGGAAGGGAATACCCGCCCCAGTGCTTCAGAGGCAAGGCTATATGAGGCACCTCGCTGTGGGAGTGGTGGGCGGGGCCGCTCGCAGCCAGCGCATGGGGAGTGGGGACCTAAGAGCACAATGACGTGATATTCTATTTTTCCTCTGGCGATTCAGCTCCGTAACCGTCTAGTGATAAAATATGGACCACGCACCAAAGACTTGAGTTTCCCCGACTCTTCAAACCAGTAACAACACACACACACACACACACACACACACACACACACACACACACACACATACACACACACACAAAAAAAGAGAAAATAAGCAGCCAAAAAAAATTTATATACTCATCACGTGTGACTTAAGAGGAAAGAATAATTTCTGGGAACCAGTGCATGGATCGAGACGTGCCGTGGACAGGGCAGCCACTCAAGTAGGCTCCTTTCCCTCACTGCTGGGCGGTACATTGGCTGTTATATCATCTACCCCAAGGCCACTGGAGGCGCGCCAGTAGGTACACACACATGCACAAAAAATAAACGTATATAAACGTTTAAAAACTGCACGAGCAGCATCATCAAATATTAGTGTGCATAAAGTATGCAAGAGGTGGATGCTCAACATGGACGCACAGAGGCACCCATGCACGCCGAATTATCATAATCAACACACGCACAAGCGCGCGTACGCAGGAGTATAAAACACACCACACAGAATAAGCATAATAGTTTAAAAGTGTCTTTTTTGTGAAAGCAAGGAAGAAGCGGGGTGAGACGAAAAGTTAGCTATATATATATATATATATATATATATATATATATATATATATATATATATATATATATATATATATTTGTTTCTTACGCATATTGTCTTCAATGATAACTATCGCGCTCCCCAACTCCCCGGCCCCTGACGCCCCAGGCAAGACCACCTATGGATTATGCAACGTTACGAGGCCCCAGCCATAATAGCTGGAGTATTTTGGGCCAAGTTCTAACGTAACTTTGGAAGTGCTGGCCTACCAACGCCTTGCATAATTCAGAAAACGGTGACGATGACACACACACACACACACACACACACACACACACACACACGGTAGCTCAGTGGTTAGAGCGCTGGCTTCACAAGCCAGAGGACCGGGGTTCGATTCCCCGGCCGGGTGGAGATATTTGGGTGTGTCTCCTTTCACGTGTAGCCCCTGTTCACCTAGCAGTGAGTAGGTACGGGATGTAAATCGAGGAGGTGTGACCTTGTTGTCCCGGTGTGTGGTGTGTGCCTGGTCTCAGACCTATCCCAAGATCGGAAATAATGAGCTCTGAGCTCGTTCCGTAAGGTGAAGTCTGGCTGTCTCGTCAGAGACTGCAGCAGATCAAACAGTAAAACACACACACACACACACACACACACACACACGAAACTGAATCTGTTCTACTGACTGAATAATTTTTTTCTTTTACTTTCCTTTTCCAGACTGAGTGGCAATCAAGAAGCCTTTTTTTTCTATTTAACGTATCTCTTGACAAGCCTTTTATTCTATATTTTCTTACTACACACACACACACACACACACACACACACACACACACACACAACTAATTAATTATAAGAACAGATAAACTGACAAGTATAGAGCTGATGTAAAAAAAAAAATAAGTAAATAAGTAAATACCACCTCGGATCCATATGACACTTATCTTAACGACAATGTGCCACGAAACAAGATAATAACGCCCATCCAACTAGTGACCAAATAACAGACCTACGCAACACGACACCTCAGCGGATACACTTTCTGACATTCCCCAGGTTCACATCTCCATGAAACCCTTGGCCAGTAGAGAGAGAGAGAGAGAGAGAGAGAGAGAGAGAGAGAGAGAGAGAGAGAGAGAGAGAGAGAGAGAGAGAGAGAGAGAGAGAGAGAGAGAGAGAATCCATCTACTTTACATTTCTTATGGGGTTTCTGTCTCTGGATCCATAAGCTTTACGTCTCTTGTTATCTCGACCTCCAATGCAAGCATGCTTCTCATTAAACACACACACACACACACACACACACACACACACACACACACACACACACACACACACACACACACACACACTCACTCACTCACTCACTCACTCACTCTCTCTCTCTCTCTCTCTCTCTCTCTCTGAAGCAATCTATCCACAGACGCTTGTAATAATGTTCTCAGATACGCTACACACTCGTAAGTAGTTCAGACGTTTAGACATGCTTTGTGTCATTCATAAAGCTGTACTGTCGCCTGTTGTTATAACAATCAGCATGATAACTCGCCACCTTCTGAGTGCAATAAGCCATTTGCCATCGTAAACCTGTTTGCGTAATCATATTTCTTATTTGTATAAATGATAACATTGTAAAGTATTCAACCACTTTCATAGTCACACTTCTGATTTGATTGCTAACCATGATATTTTTTACTGCTCTTGAGAAACCTAGATGATTTTACTAGGCAAAAGATAAATATGGGCAATAAAAGATCTTTCAAATAGCATATTATAAATTTGCACCACGCCTCTTAATTAAGCATGAGAGGAAGCCGTAAGAGTGAAAGTTACAACTAACGAATTAAAGGCTAATATATTGTTCACCCACATTACGTACAGCCCCTTGCGACATTTCCCTTGCGGTGATTGATATTCAAGATACTCAACACCGAGCTTTAAAAAGACAGACGCAAACGTTTTCCATTTTCCTCGACACAACACCGGGAGTTATCGCTGACAAAATTAAATACTAACTGCTTGGTAATTGTCACTACAATTTCACTCCTATATATGGAATCACAGTACAATGCTTATATGAATACCTTACTGCTCCATGAGGTCATTATAATTCAAGTCATTTGATAATCTGCCCTGGAGTGTCATAGTGCACTTACTAAATTAAAGTTTTAATATACAACTATTCCCAGTGAGCAGCAACAAGGCTAACAACACATGCTATCTCTCTTAAAATTCATGTTCTAGAAGAGAATATAATAGTTCATAAGTTAATTTTTACATTAACTTGCATACTACACCTGGCCTTACAACTCTCTCCCAGTGCTGGCCAGTAACCAGACACACCCCATGGGCTAGAGCTCCACAAGTGTTCCTAACTCCAGTGGTGGTAATCAACAAGCACTTGGCCTCAGTTGCCGCCTACGGATTTGTCAAAATTACCCGCATACTCACTCAAGTAATAACGACTTAAAAACAGTTGCATGTATTACTTAAAACAGACTGTGCAGTTCATGTTAAATCACACACACACACGGAGACGGGGCCACACGAGCGTAAAGCCTAGGCCCTGTAAAACTACAACTAGGTAAAACTAGGTAAATACACACCTTGTTTTCTCGGTTTTACCCGGCTTACTATATAAAATATATATATATACCGAAACTATCCAGCTGTACAATACACAATTTGCACGAATCACACTCATATATCTGACGTCGCTAAGGATACATGATAACAGTACGAACAGAGGTAAGGGAGAGGAGACAGACAGAGGCCGGCGTGGTGTTGGTGCCAGGTGGTGGTGGCGCGGCGAGAGGGACGGTTAACTTGAACACAACTTGCACCACCTCTGTAACACCTTGCTACTCGCCGTCCCTAACACTCCTCTTTCATCCATCCCATACCCACATCCCATCTAGGTGCTGTGTCCATGACGGGATGACAAGCATACTCCCTGGCCTGTGTGGAGCGGTGTCGTGGTATTACAGGGAAACAGGGAAATCAAGCATGAACGAGCCAGCGGCGGCGGGACAGATGTGGCAACAAGGAACACTCTCCTCTCTTTATACTCACCCTTTAACTTCCGTTGGTATTCCCTATCGTGTTGGCGCCGCCACAACGCTTTCCAAGCCTGCCACTCGGTGCTTCCTCTGCACTAACCAATCACAACTGCACCGTCCAGGCACCAGTAATCACCGGCACCGGGTGAATCCTTATTTCACACTAAAATCCTGAGGGACATACAATTTCTTCATCACACACACAAGTCAACGGAGTGGGAGGAAGTTCGTCTTAAGTTTTCTGGAGTGGATGGTGGCAATATCCAACCATAAGCTCAAAGGTTCCTGCGTCAGAGAGGCGTCAATATGAAACCCAACGGACCGCACGAGCTACACATCCACCCTCGACGACACACCCTCCAACACTGACTCATTCCCTCAGCCGCCGCCTTTTCTTCCCCGGGCGCAGACCCGCGCTGTCGCCAGTTTCTCTAAGTATTTGTGCTTTTATTTCATTTCCTTATGACAGGATTGTTGTAGAAACTATATCATAATTACTATATGATCATGTTCAACTATCCTAACAAATAAATTTTGGGATCTCGAATGTTTGGACAGAGATAATATTTAATAGGTTTATGGGAGTCAGTGAACGTCTGCCACGCCACACCAGCAGACAGAGGAAGCGGACACAGCCAGTGGGACCTCCAGAAGGTCAGCAAAAATATTCTACTGTGAAAAGTGACAGTGAATCATACGATGAAATTTCTGAAGGATTACGAGATTTTACATGTCATGAATTGCAAGGCAGAGAGAGTGAAACAGGAGACAGGCAGCTGTGGGGGCGTGCCTGTTTTTAAACCCAATACAGATCCCACTTTAATGCAAGCCATCCTCCCCACCCCCCACTCCCTTCACCTGCATCCCTCTCTATCCTCACTCCCAGCCCCCAAACACTAACCGTTTTCCTTCGTTTCTACCACCCACTTTTCTTTTACGCTGCTTCCTCCTTTCTACCCACTCCCTATCAACCGTCCTCAACCATTTCCAGTTCCATATTTACTGCTATTGCGCCCTGGAAACCTGCCGTCATTAGTTTGGCGCGGCGGCTGAATGGCTTCCCTCGCAACCAGCAGGCGACACACTCGTCACCATTGATGGCCATCCATATAACCCAATTAACACAACAAACGACCTGTGCTCTTGATATTATCGTGTGACGTTTAAAAGTGTGGAGGTTCTTTTTTTTTTTTTTTAGCTTAAATCATAATGTGCGCGAATAACTACATGATCGTAATATGAAGAAAATACTGAGTACTATGTAAAAACTTTCCATTAACAAAAATAACTGTACTGTATTTACATTTTGGTAGTGTTAGGAGAGATGAGCTATGTTGCTTATCGTGTGGGAAAAGAGATAAGGTACCAGGCAAGAGCTCCCGGACAAAAAGAAAAAAAAATAACAACTAACTGATAATACTTTCCTAGAATTCCAACAAACACAACAATAATTAATTACACGAGTCTTTCAGTATATAACGAGGGAGTTTGTTCTGTTCCTGTGTAAAGACAAGCTGTGTGTGTGTGTGTGTGTGTGTGTGTGTGTGTGTGTAATCTGATCCTTCTAAAACAAACAGACAACATATACACATAGACACATATACGAGAGAGAGAGAGAGAGAGAGAGAGAGAGAGAGAGAGAGAGACGTGTCAATGCCTGGTCTCTTGTATATGTGTAGTTTGTTGGTATGGTCCTCATTCCCACAACCTTCTCCAGACCCGCGATTTCCCAGCGATAAGGCCCCTCCCCGATACATCTCACGACACATGACCGATACCACCAGCCTAAGTACAGCAAACCCGGCACTGCAATGTGAAGCAGGTTGCAGTATTAAAGATCAGCATCAGTTAGTAAGTAAGGTACGTACAATTATGTCGTCGATTTATCTAAAACCATCTTGATTATTTTCTTCTTATTCGGTTGTCTTTTAATCCACGTCACTGTTTCTGCTGATACTGCATAGATTTTTATTTATTTATTTTTTTTTTTTGTTGCATTTCCTCTTCAGTTTTAGTTTTGATTTTTTTTTTTCTCCTCCAACTTTACTTTTAATATTCGTGCTGCAAACATTTTTTTTCTTCCTCTCTCTCTTTGATTCTGACTTTTCTCCTTCTCCAAGTGGGTTCTCATTTTGACCTATCACTTTATGTCTGGTATTGAAATTCTAATAATCAATGTCAGGGCTAATCAAATCAACAACAGTGACCTGGCTTGGCTGAGTTGGTCAGCCCTCCATCAGACTAAGCTCACTACTTAAGTTGTGAAAGCGCAATCATTAGGTCAAGGAAGGAAGTTTAATGAAAACTTTGGAAAGGTGAAAAAAAAACTAGTTAATATTTAAGAGCGAAAGAGAAAGATAGAATACTTGGTTAGGGTAAAATGCAGCTATTGTAATTAGTTTTATTGGCTTTGAGATTTGGCCTTAGTTAAATTGAATAGGCGCCTATTGTAAAGCTTAGTTAGTATTGGAAGATGGAAGAAGAAGAAGAAGAAGAAAGGAGGAAAAGGAGAAGGAAGAGGAAGAGGAGGAGGAGGAGGAGGAGGAGGAGGAGGAGGAGGAGGAGGAGGAGGAAGAGGAAAACCATAGCTGTGACTGTCGTGATGAAGAATTGTGCAAATTTTCCTTTTCAATTTAAGTTGAATTAAAAGAACATTTCTCCTGCAAAGCTTCTTTCATTCACTAGAGAGAGAGAGAGAGAGAGAGAGAGAGAGAGAGAGAGAGAACTTGAGTGACGATGGTGTAGAGTCTATTTGTCTGTCTGTTCCTCCCTCTCTCTCTCTCTCTCTCTCTCTCTCTCTCTCTCTCTCAGCACATCACAAGGAAGAACATCTATCTCGCGTCACGAACTACTCTGGCTATTGATATTGCTTTCTTCCGGTTTACGCTTCGTCTATTGCTTCTGAGTCACCGCGGCACTATCGAAAGCGAGTAACAGGTTGGTTGCGGCTTCAACATCCAGTCCCCACTATGCAATACTGGCCAAGCTTTGAACGCCGGCTGTCACACCACTACATTCCGTCGTCTTCTCCAAATTCATATACTTATCTATGTTTAGTTGTGGTTTATTTGCAAGTACCGACCAAGTTACGATGGGGAATGCATGTCTGGTTTTGTCATCGCCACAGCAACTTGCGTATACCGACCGTTAAGTTCCGTCAGACACCCTCAGGTAAGTTTTCCTCCAACCTATGTTTCACTCCACAAGATTTCTCCAAAACCAATCTCCACCACTCCTTTTGGTAGGTTTGCTTTAGTTAGGTTAGGTGAGGCCGAGGGAGTTTATCAGGTGAGGAATGACTTTTGATTATATCTATGTTGAGGAATCTTATTGGAAGGAATTTGCTTCGATCACCGCCTCACACACGCACACGCACGAGCACACACACACACACACACACACACACACACACACACACACACACACACACACACACACACACACACACATTGTTGTCAGTCATATAACAATGATATTCCCTTTTAATACATTTACGGTGCTTTCATGCAGGTGTCTCTCAAATATTTATTATAACTGTCTTGAGGATCATGTTTGGCGGAATTTGCTTTACAAGTTTACACTGTCAACATTTACTATCTTATATGCATAGATGATCTTTATTGTTCACGAAGATCACGGTAAAAACTTATGTATACATCGAAATTTGTTCGTTCTTAAACTGATCAGACATTTACATCTTACAAAAAGAGACAAAGTTGACAAAATAAGAGACAGGATATATCTATAGAGTTATCTGGCTTATGCTTTTTTTTTTTTTTCAGAATATTGAATACAGAAAGAATGACAATAATTTACAATCATCTCTTTCATGTTTACTTGGTCAGTATAGAAAGATAATAAACATAAAGGTAATGGAAACTGCAAGAAGCCAGGAGATCTACATGTGGCGGTCCCTGTAATGTGGAGGGCGGCAGGTGAAAATACTTCTTGAGTATGCAAGTGGACTATGAATGTCACTTTGTATGCCACGGGTAATAATTTATTCAGAGCAGTTTCTTGAATATAAATAATTGTGCGTGGCTGTGTGAAGCTGAGCGTGACTGCACCACCTTGTAATACTGAACTTATTCCCTTGTAACAAACTTGCATGACACCAAGTTATATATCTACTCACCTCAACTCAAATATTTACGAGTAATGGCCAGACTTATAAAACACACACACACACACACACACACACACACACACACACACACACACACACACACACACACACACACACGTCTGTATATTAATTCAAGGCCCATACATTAATGTTACTTGGGATACGATTAGGCGCGAGGTAATGGCCTTGGCGGGAGATGGAGAAAAGCCGCTCCGAACAGAACTTGTGCGAACTAACCTAGAGACACTGAGGGGACAAATTTGGGGAGAAGGTATGGAAAGGTGATAAAAAGGGAGAATGGGGAGAGGACGGGAGGAGTAACGGTGAAAGTGAAGGAAAGGGAGGGCAAAAGAAAACGAATAGCCGGAGGTGAGTTAATATGACGAACGTGAGAGGAGTTTTTTTTGTGAGGGGAAGATAGAGAGGGCAAAAGAAAAATGAATACCTTGAGGCGATATAGTAGAGGAACGTGAGGGGAGGTTTTCAAGAAGTAATGCATGGTGTAGGATGAGACAAGGTCTGGGTAATGGGAACGCGAAGGACAACAAGGCCACGCAAAGAGTTAAAGAGGATTTAAAAGTAAGACATGACAAGGGAATGTAAAAGAGAAGGGAGAGAAGGCCAGACCCGAGAAGAAGGAATTGGAGGTAGAAAAAAAGGGGAAGGTACAAGTAAAGACAAAAAATCGGAGAGGATTAATAAAAAGAGAGAAAAAGAAAAATAACAGACAACCTAAATCTGAAATAAAGTTAAAAATTTATAGGGTATCAAGAGCTGGAGTTAATACACACACACACACACACACACACACACACACACACACACACACACACACACACACACACACACACACACACACCCATAGAAAGACAAACACATAAACAAACATAGATTTTCCTCAATTCTAGACGCGAACGAGCTGCATGAGAATTATCATTCATGAAACATCGTACAAAAACCAAAACGTAGTGTGTAGAAGCAAACCTGTTTTTCTGATAGGTCGTGACCACAATTATCGAGGTCAAAGACAAACGTACATTGAAAATAAGAAGCTGAAGTAAGAGGGAAAGGTGTATACAAAAAAAAAAAAAAATTGAGGGCGTCTATAATGCGGCGAGCGGGTTTATAATAGTTCTCTCGTATTCCTTCCTTTCATATAAGATCAGATAAAGGAAAGTTGTAGCACTTGGCAGGAATCACTAAGTGCTATGTCCTACCTGGTGCCTTTTTTGTGACTACTAGTGCTAATGGAAAGGTGAGGCCGTGCGAGGGGTGACCCAGCCTGACCTTGCCGCGGGCTGAGTAGGAGCATAAGCATCGCCTCCTGGGTGTTACATGAAGGGTGTCAAGGTGGCCCACACGGGTAAGTTTTCTCATTTTAGGTGAAGGCGAGGGAGGAGGGACTGAGATGCGTCACAGGTAAGCGCTGGGCTGGCTGGCTGGGCTGGCACCACCGGAAAATCCTGTACTTGTTTTCTTCATCTTCTTGTTCTGTTACTACTTCTACTACTACTACTACTACTACTACTACTACTACTACTACTACTGCTACTACTACTACTACTACTACTACTACTACTACTTATTATTATTACTATTATTATTATTACTATTATTATTATTATTATTATTATTATTATTATTATTATTATTATTATTATTATTATTATTATTATCATTATAATTATTTCTATTATTATTATTATTATTCTCATTTTTTTCTCTCTTTCTCATTTTGTTTGACGGGTGATAAAATGTCACATACCTGATTAATTACTCTATCTACATCTTGTAACTTCATTAATTTCACACAG
>NC_059271.1:4255000-4262500 GCF_017591435.1 Portunus trituberculatus | reverse complement strand
CTCTCCTCTCTCTCTTTCTTTCTCTTGCTCACTGTCCACACATACATGCACACACACGCACATACACCACCTCTCAGTGTCTAGCTGATCAAAATCTGATGTTTATGTATACTGAAGCGGCTTTCCTGTGACGCTAAAGAGAAAATTGTCCCCTTGCATTCCAGACACACCAGAAGAAAGACAAACAACCACCTTGAGCAACGATTTTCTCCTTACCTTCCTTCCCTTTCACAAACCGCTAACTGCTAAAACCCCGTCTCGTTACTTTTCATTTTTCATGCTTAAGTTTTCTTTCTTCTTTTCTTCCCGCTAATTCCTTCCTTCTAAGCTTTTCCATTACCTTTCAGAGTTATGACGGTAAGCTACGAGGAACGCAAATAGCCTGGAGGTGGTGGTGATGGACGCCTCCCATAATGCTCTCTCTGCCTGCTGAATGAAACCGACGCTTTTGTTAGAGTATAGATTTGTGATTGTAGGATATGTCAAGTAAGATCTGGAAAAGTAGTTATTTTTCATATACATGTGTGTGTGTGTGTGTGTGTGTGTGTGTGTGTGTGTGTGTGTGTGTGTGTGTGTGTGTGTGTGTGTGTGTGTGTGTGTGTGTGTGTGTGTGTGTGTGTGTGTGTGTGTCGGTCTGTCTTTATTTTCTTGTCTGTTTGTGCTCTGTTTGTCTGTACGTATGCATGTATTTCTCTCTCTCTCTCTCTCTCTCTCTCTCTCTCTCTCTCTCTCTCTCTCTCTCTCTCTCCCACAGTAAGCCTCGTATGACTTCCTAATAACCGTGAGACAAATGCTCCGGGTCCTCAAACTTTCTCACAACTCGAGTTCCCTTCGACCACAAGTCCCTCACGACATCAAGGTTCACCACTGCCCGCCGCCACCAAGGATAGGAGGGTGCCCCAGAAACCCAACACGCCACCACAACGCACAGACAGCTCGATCATGGCTGCAGTGGGCTGTGAGAGATAGTTCTTGGAATAGCAAGCGTAGTGTAATAAGCCACACAGATAAACCCACAAGCGAAGGAAGTTGGACGCCTCCCAAACACATACATGCAGGCAGACTGATACAGGCAGACAGCGTTCCTTAGCCCTCTCAATTAAGATATGGAAGATGGTTGGAAGAGTTTGAATTTTTTTTTCTTTTATGCTAGTATTCTGTGAGGAAAACAAAAGTTTTTCTTGTGTCCATGTTATTCAATATTCCCAGCGTATGTAATCCCCCTGAGCAGCAGCTGGCAGCCACTTGAAAGACTCCAGAAAAAGGAAAGTTTCGGAAGAAAGGACAAGTAGTTCAGATTCATGCTTGACTCATGGCAGCAACAGTTGTTTGATGGACAGAAAGACAGCAGTGATTATCTTCAGCAAGAACCAGACTATTATTCCAGCCAGTGCATCAAAGCACGGCCAAAGATAGCCAGATCTTTACTTATCAACTCTTTTACTGGTGTGGCTCTTACACAACCTTAACATAAAAAGTCTTATAAAAGTGTTGTCTGATTTCAAAAGACATCGGTGACAGCTAAAGGAGAAATCGAACACTGCAACACTGCAAATATATTTTTGAGAAGTATGGTCACCCAGGACTATTCAAGTGCGTATCAGCTGTCATTGATAGTTAATTGGTGAACGCACAAACCAGTAAGCGTAACTAGCCCTATTTACAATGACAAAAAAACAGAAAAGTGACCTGGAAAAAAATGAAAATAAATAAATTATCTAACGAATAAAAATTATACTAATTAAATAGATAAATAAATAAATAAATGAATAAAGTAAAATAAAGATACATAGATAAGTAAATTCAAAGCAGACTAAATAAAAAGAAAAAAAAACATATCACAGTCTCTCAACAAACAATAAAAGAAAAAAAACATTCACAACATCCATTGGTCACCTGTGCTTCTGAAGAAGTCCTCGGCTTCGTCAGTGTCGTAAATGGACAGAAGCATTAACCATTCACTGCTATTGACAGTGCGACACTCATCACTTCACCTGAGTGACTCCAGACCGATTTATGAAGCAAAATAAAACTAGAGACGCTGATTAATCATTCTAACTCCTCCATCATGCCTTCGCTTCCCAGTACTCTCTTGAAACTATATCAAATGATTGAATAAAACTCGAGGATGAGACGAGGAATCAAAATCATGAGCACTCTCCATCGCAGACTCAACTGAGAAAGACGAAGAAGAATTATTTATACTTTCAAGTTTCAACAGTCCTAAACAGCAATCACTGCCAGAGATGAACATAAACACGAAGGACTAAGCAGAGAACACCACGCACCACACTCAACACCAACACATCGCGAAAGATTCGAAGTGTTGTTTGCTTGAGAGGGAAAGAAAGCAGGTCATATTACTAGTACAAGAAGCTAAGGGGAAGAAGATGCGATTCAACCACCACGAAAAAAAAAGAGAGAAAAAAAAAGATATATACAATTAAAAGACAAAAATTAATAGACCAAGAATCCTTCCCTGCGGTTCTCCTCCTCCTCATCCTCTTCTTCTTCTTTTCTCCTTATACTTTTTTCCTTATCTCTCCTCCCTCTCATTTTTACCATCCCGTCCTCCCATATACAGTATTCTACGAGTTCTTCATTTCTTAATATTTTTTTCATCTTTTTTTGTTTGTGTTCTTGCTTTCTCTTCTTCCATCAACAGGTCAAACACTTTCTCCTTGTGTGTGTGTGTGTGTGTGTGTGTGTGTGTGTGTGTGTGTGTGTGTGTGTGTGTGTGTGTGTGTGTGTGTGTGTGTGTGTGTGTGAGAGAGAGAGAGAGAGAGAGAGAGAGAGAGAGAGAGAGAGAGAGAGAGAGAGAGAGAGAGAGAGAGAGAGAGAGAGAGAGAGAGACGGTAGCACGAAATGTACAGATAATACTTCCACACGTGTGATTTTGCTTTCTTTTTTATCATCTCTCTCTCTCTCTCTCTCTCTCTCTCTCTCTCTCTCTCTCTCTCTCTCTCAGCACTGCACATAACCGAAAAGCAAGAATTACGCCACAAAAATAGCAAAAGCACAAGCAGTAAACAGATAATGTAACGACAAGTAAACTCTTTGTAATCTTTCTGTGTACCTTATTCTGACCTGCAATATACCACTAGGGAGTCAGAAGTGCCTTGGTCTTAGTTACTCTTCTACACAGTCAGTTCTACCTCAGTTCTGAAGTTTAATGCGAAAAGAAACAGGAAGAAATCGCAGGTATGTATTTTCAGTTTCCTTGTCTTACGTAGATGCCAGAAATAGTAGTAGCTGCAGTAGTAGTATTAGTAGTAGAAGTAGTTGTAGTAGTAGTAGTAGTAGTAGTAGTAGTAGTAGTAGTAGTAGTAGTAGTAGTAGTAGTAGTAGTAGTAGTAGTAGTAGTAGCTGTTATTGTTATCGTTATTGTTGTTATTTTTGTGAGGATGTCGTGTTAATTGTAGCAATAATATTAAGAGAGAGAGAGAGAGAGAGAGAGAGAGAGAGAGAGAGAGAGAGAGAGAGAGAGAGAGAGAGAGAGAGAGAGAGAGAGAGAGGAGGGGGGGGCGGCGACAACATAAACACGCACACACACACACACACACACACACACACACACACCGCGTAGTGTAGTGGTTAGCACGCTCGACTCACAATTGAGAGGGTCCGGGTTCGAGTCCCGGAAAGCGGCGAGGCAAATGGGCAAGCCCTTTAATGTGTGGCCCCTGTTCACCTAGCAGTAAATAGGTACGGGATGTAACTCGAGGGGTTGTGGCCTCGCTTTCCCGGTGTGTGGAGTGTGTTGTGGTCTCAGTCCTACCCGAAGATCGGTCTATGAGCTCTGAGCTCGCTCCGTAATGGAGAAGACTGGCTGGATAACCAGCAGGTAACCGTGGTGAATTACACACACACACACACACCTTTACCATCACCCTTGTCCTTGCTATTCCTCGTTCCTCACTAAACCATTTCCTCTACTCCCACTCTTGTGTTCCGTCCTGGGCGCCATTCCACCGGCAGACACGCACCAAGACTCAATGTTGACACCCGCCCCCCGCCCCCAGCTGATATCTAGGTCTTTGCATATATTGTGAAGCTGAGGTCACGAGCTCTTGGTAACAGGAATTCAATAACTCACCAAAAAAGTGGGAAAACAAAGGAGAAAACGACGAAACTAACTCATGGCCAATACTGGAAGGTTATTGAGTGTCCGGAGGAAGTATACGAATACCACAAATCCAGAGGTGGGGAAGAAAGCAAGATTACATTCAATACCTGGCCCCAAAAAATTAAGAGCACAAAGGAAGAAATTCATGGCCAACACTGGAAGGTTACGGAGATCTGACTCAGAACATGACTCCAGAGGTTCGATAATCTGTTAGGAAGTACGAATTCCAAAGAGTCACTGGAGGAGGAGGAGGAGGAGATGGAGGCGGCAGGAGTACAGAGTGGAAGAGCTGCGGATATGAAATAAGGATGAGGTAAAGATTCTTGAAGCTCAATAGCAGACAAAAAAGATCAGATGAGGGTTCAAAGCGCCAGTCGCACGTTGTTGTACAAGATACGAGAAAAAAAAAAAGAAACGAAACAAACAATACGGCACAGCACGATATTCAACTATTAATTAAGACTCTAGAATGAAACGATACTGGGAAATTAATTGATACTGCAGAGGCCTGACATTAGGGAGAGCAAAGGTTTCGTGGTGGGCGGCATTTAACAGAACATTGAGAAAAAAAATGATTAGCAAGAAAATGAAGAAAAAACAATAGACACAAAACAATTCTGGGGCTAATAATGTAATAAAAAGAAATCGACTCCAAAAGATATTAGTTGTAAAAGAAAGTAAGACACTGCAAAAAGGAAAAAGTGAAACTCCCCGCCAAAAAAATAATAGACAAAAAACAAGACCGATAAGACAGGAATGGTAAAATAAGCAATGATATTAACTAAGAGGGTGAAGCCTTAAGGAAAATGAAGAGGAGAAAAACGTAAGAGACTGTATGGAGAAGGAAATGCGGTGAGAGGGAGCGATACACACATACAAAAAAAAGAAACACACACACACACACACACACACACACACACACACACACACACACACACACACACACACACACACACTCTCTCTCTCTCTCTCTCTCGGAAGCAAAACAGGTGACAGTTCAGGTAACCCACTTATTTCAATTATTTACACACCGTCCCCACCACCCAGTCACTTGTCCACTGACCTTCTCATTCCCCACTCCTTTCCACCTTGCCTCTGCTCTCTCTCTCTCTCCTTCTCTTCCTCCTCCTCATCTTCCCTTCCCCATCCTTTCCCTATCACCACTACTACAATATTCTCCTCCCTTTCCTTTCATTCTCCTCCACCTTCCTCACCCCTTCTCTTCCATTCTCTTTTCCTCTCTCCCTTCTTTAATTTCTCGTTCTCCTCCTTCTCTTTCTCCTTCCCAAAGTCTTCTCGCTCTTTTTTTCTTCTCTGTTTCATCTTTTTTCTTTGTCCATTTCCTCTACTGTTAGTCTCCTCTTAGTCTTCTTCTCTATTCTCTTCCTGTGGCATTTTATCTGTATTTCTCCTCCTTCTCCTCATCTTTCTCCTCTTCCGTCTTCCTTCTCTTTTTTTCTTCACTTTCCTTGTTCCTTTTTTTCTTCATTTTTTCTTGTTCTCCTCCTCTCCTTCATTTATTTTTAGCCCCTCCCTACTCTTCCTTTTCCTTCGTCTTCCTTTTTCTTCTTTTCATCACTCCTCCTCCTCCTCCTCCTCCTCCTCCTCCTCCTCCTCCTCCTTAATTTTCTTAGTTTGCTCTCTGCCTTCTCTCTTTCATTCTTTTCTTTTTACTACTTACTATCACAGTCTCCTCCTCCTCCTCCTCCTCCTCCTCCTCCTCCTTCTCCTCCTCTTCCTCTTCCTCCTCATCTTTCTCTGCCTCCTGAATTCAGTTAGATGAAATCTTTACTTGTTGCCAAAAGTGCGCTAAGTTTGTGTTTATGAGCATTCGGATCTTTCTTATTGGTTTGATGGTGAATATTTTACAGTCACTTAAACATGGATTTCTTTTTTTTTTCTTAGGTGACTTGCTATAAAATGACATTATATTGATTTCTTCACGTGTCTATACTTACATACCAATGCATTTATACGCACACAAATGCAAGTATACACACATTCATTCATATACCAAAATACACAAATACTAATGAAAATTCTTCTTCTCTTTCCCTTTCCCTTTCCCTTCCCTTATCATTCATCACATATTGTACATTCATATATACAAATACACACCTACAAACACTTACGCGTGGTTACTTTTCATCTTATCCACATCTGAAAAGAAAAAAAATAATCCTTTGTCCTCCTTCCCTTCCTTTCTCCTTGTCTTCCTTCCTTACCTTACTCGTCAGCATACTACACACTCCTCCTCCTCCTCCTCCTCCTACCTATATATGCCATAACCCTTCGCTATCCCCCTTCCACTAAACAGCTACCACACTATAAAATCACTATCACCATCAATCCCCCCACAACAACAATAACAACAGCAACAAAAAGACAAAAAAAGAAAAAAAAAGACAGACTACCACTACGGCCGTCACTTCACCCATGTACGACTCTCATCTCTTCACTTTCACTCCTCACGACATCACGACTAAAACCGCAAAAAAAAAAAAAAAAAAAATACTGGAAAAGCAAAAAAAAAAAAAAAAGAAGAAAAGAAGAAGAAATAAGAAGAAATAAGAAGAAAACCTACTTATTGCCGCATTAGGGGAAAGGGAAGGAAAGACAGAAGGGAGAACGCAAGGAGAGAGAAGAATGATAGATAAAAACGGGTTTGGAAAGGAGAATGGAAGAATGAGAGACAGAGAGAGAGAGAGAGAGAGAGAGAGAGAGAGAGAGAGAGAGAGAGAGAGAGAGAGAGAGAAAGCAGGTGTCTTGGAGGATAAGGTTAAGACTCCGTTGCATAATTAGTAGTGATAGTCATCGAGTAAAATGAACTTGACGCAAAGGAGAGAGAGAGAGAGAGAGAGAGAGAGAGAGAGAGAGAGAGAGAGAGAGAGAGAGAGAGTAAGTAAAAACACCAAATCCACTATGGAAAGCGAGAGGAAGCCAAGTGGAAGAGAGGAGGAGGAGGAGGAGGAGGAGGAGGAGGAGGAGGAGGAGGAGGAGGAAGGTGAAGTAACACGTGGAAGGAGTAAGAGAAGAAAATAGCAAATAACTGAAAGGGAATATTGGTGAAGCGACATTTGGTTACAAGAGTATTCAATTTTTCAGCTTGGGAAGGTAGGCAAGATTATTCACAGATAGTTTTTTTTTCTTTTGTTCTCAGCCTTCCACCTACGAACTCTCTCTCTCTCTCTCTCTCTCTCTCTCTCTCTCTCTCTCTCTCTCTCTCTCTCTCTCTCTTGCAGAAATCGAGATAACACTACAGATGAAAACACTACCACCACCACCACCACCACCACCACCTCCACCACCACCACCACCACTACAACACTATTAATAACACTAACGCCACCACTAACACTAACAAAAACACCAGT
>NC_059271.1:4227500-4250000 GCF_017591435.1 Portunus trituberculatus | reverse complement strand
CGTATTACTAGTGTTGTTGTTGGTGGTGGTGGACAGCAAGGGCAGTTTATCTTTTCTTGTCATCTTTATCACCAGAATTATAACTGTTATCACCGTCATCATTAAAGGCATCTCTGAGTTCGGTGTTGGATAGAGGTTGTGTCAGGTTTAAGTTAGGATAAGTTTGGTTAGGTTGTGTTGTGTTATATGTTGTGTTATAATGTAATGTGTTGTTTATGTTGCTATGTTATGTAGTGAGTGTTAAAGTTATTTATTTATGTTATCCGATATCATGTTATGCTGTGTTATGTTGCCATGTTATGTCATGTGTTATGTTGCGCTTTTTTTCTATTGTTATGGTATGTGTTGTGCTATTCTGTTGTGCTGTTTTCCCACTATATCATGTTAAGTTATCTTGTCAAACTGAATTGTTTTATGTTATTTTACATGTCACATTATGCTGTCCTGTTATATTATGCAGTGTTACCTTACATTATGTTATATCATGCTATTATACTATGTTAAATTAACCATCTATAACTATACTATGGGAAAAATAGTCTCCTCAAATTCTCACTCATCACCTTATCTATCTTCCTTCAGTAACTCCAACTGTGCATACTTTGCGTAGCGTATCGTATGACTGTCGACCTAATATTGAATTATTCTACAAGTCTATAACTTTTTGTAAGTATATGTTTTCATTGGAATATATTTATATATCAACTATGTTACTGTATATATTCAATGTGTTATTCCATTAATTTGCTACCTATATTTTCTGTGTATGCATATTTCAACACAAAATTGCATAATTGTATGTTTCTCCTAATCCCTTATGCTACTCTTAGACTTTAGCTCATTAATTTCTCATTTTCTATGTACGTACTACATAGACCAAGCATTGCAACGCATTCATTTACTTTTCCTTGTAATTCAATCTTACCCCATTAATTCAACAGTCCCCGGTGTTTGTAGCACAACTAGTTGTTGTAACACCTGAGATACCAGAGATTTTTTGTACACGCGCCGAGAAAGAATGGATAGGAGAAGAGGCACTGCTAGGAAGGACGATGGAGAAGACACCACGATGAGAACAGAATGAAGTAAATGGAGAGCTTGCTGCCGAATGCTAAGGTGGCTGGCTAACAGTGCGGCACGTCTGATCTGACTAACAAAGCACAGGGATGGGTAACGTTCCGCGCACACTGACGCCAAACTGCACCACATCCTATATAGCAGTGAGAGGAGCCGATTTCAAATAGTATCTTCATCCGCCGTCCATGTTTCTCCCTCCTGCCGTGTTCTTGTCTCATTAGCAGGCGCTTAGGGACATATCCTTTCCCCATTAAAGCTTTGCCTCGAGAAAGTACTGGAGGCTGTCGCTGCTCTCCTAACCAGCGCGCGAGGCCAGCGACGTCCAGCTCATGCCGAGAAGTGGCTTTCTCCCGACTCGCGTGAGCTGCATATGTGTGTGTGTGTGTGTGTGTGTGTGTGTGTGTGTGTGTGTGTGTGTGTGTGTGTGCGTGTGTGCGTGTGTGTGTGTGATGTCAACAGAAGCTTATATATCATCATTCACCAACATAAATTAAATATGTATTCTAATTGTGCTTGTTTTCTTACATTTATCATTTCCCTGTCAATCTGTGTGTGTGTGTGTGTGTGTGTGTGTGTGTAATTCACCACGGTCGTCTGCTGGTCACCCAGCCAGTCTTCCCCATTACGGAGAGAGCTCAGAGCTCACAGACCGATCTTCGGGTAGGACTGAGACCACAACACACTCCACACACCGGGAAAGCGAGGCCACAACCCCTCGAGTTACATCCCGTACCTATTTACTGCTAGGTGAACAGGGGCTACACATTAAGAGGCTTGCCCATTTGCCTCACCGCGCCGGGACTCGAACCCGGCCCTCTCGATTGTGAGTCGAGCGTGCTAACCACTACACTACGCGGTGTGTGTGTGTGTGTGTGTGTGTGTGTGTGTGTTGTTGTTGTTGTTGTTGTTGCTGCTACTGCATCCACTGAGAGGTGATAATCTACTAATACTGCTGGTATTTGTGGTGGTGTTTTCATTCCTCTACCACCTGCAGCATCGGCGCACTCACGTGAAACCCACACTTACAGCATTCTGGCATTTTGAGACTCTTATGTCTTGATAGGCGGAGCAAAACTGAACCATCTAAAAGAGAGAGAGAGAGAGAGAGAGAGAGAGAGAGAGAGAGAGAGAGAGAGAGAGACAGACAGACAGACAGACAGACATATATAGGTTAAATTCATAAACGCAATCAGCAAATCAGAAAACTTCACCACAAAAGAAAAAAAGAATACAAAAAGCTTACAAATAAAACTAGGAGAGAGAAAAAAAATATAGCTATCCTTTCTTGGACACTAGTTTTAACCGCACACAGCCGCTCTGCTACTTCACCATAAAACAAAACAAGCCGGACCACAGATGTATACGTATTTGCATAAGTAAATCTCTCCGCCGAGGAAAACCCTTATAGAATGCTACACGTGTATGGTAATGTCAGTGTATGCGTGTATGTATGTATGTATGTATGTATGTATGTATTTATCTATCTATCCATGAATTCATTTACCAATCTATTTATCTATCTATCTATCTATATATCTACCTATTATCTGTCTATCTATCTATCTCTCAGTCTGTCTATCTTTCTAGGAGTAAGTTTATTCATCTATCCATTTACCTATCTATCTATCTACTGATTTATGTATTCATTAATGCATTTACTTACCTGTCTCTCTCTCTCTCTCTCTCTCTCTCTCTCTCTCTCTCTCTCTCTCTCTCTCTCTCTCTCTCTCTCTCTCTCTCTCTCTCTCTCTCTCTATCTATCTATCTATCTATCTATCTATCTATCTATCCAGCAGATAGGCACAGGGAGGGAGTGGCACGCACAAGCACGTGACAGGTGTTGTTTTTACATGTGAATTATCATGAGTGTCAAGCATGAAACAAGGTATAGTTGTTGTTGTTTTTTTCCTTGCCATGATAACAGACGAGGCAAATAAATCGTCGCAGGATAATTAGATTATTTTCCTGATGGAGGCAGTACAGTGTTAGAGTTATGGCACTGGAAAAAAGAGTGGAAATGGTACATCAGTGTGGGGTAGTAGTGCACTGCCACACACACACACACACACACACACACACACACACACACACACCGAGCCGACCGGAAGGAAAACGAATGTGAAAATATTGTGTTGCCTCAGGACAGTGCAGCGCTATCTCTCTCTCTCTCTCTCTCTCTCTCTCTCTCTCTCTCTCTCTCTCTCTCTCTCTCTCTCTCTCTCTCTCCTAACCCTTATACTAGTTTGGTCATTACGGTCACCTTTACTATCAATATTCACGGCACGGTAATAAAAAGAAAATATATAATAATTTTCATGGAGACAAAAAAAAGAAAAAAAAAGAAAACCACTTGCGTTTTATATATACGACAGAACTATTCAACTGCAAAAAAATACAAATGATTGGTTATTAGGAAAGAGTTTTGCTAGCTAACGGGATAAATAAATCATGCCAAAAATAAGCGAGATGTTAGTAATGAGTTGAAATGTCATATTAAAACTAAACAGTACAATGACAATGTTGATATCTATTCATTTGCAACACGCATGGTAACTCGCTACATTAACCCCTCCAATACTGGGAGGCATTTTTACCTTGATATTTGTGTATGATTAGACCATTTTATTGACATTAGGAACGGTGTAAGGAGGTCAGAAGGTTAATGGCCACAGTCTTCACTATTTTAATCCTTCACATATGTTTCTGCAGCTGTGTAAATTGACCAAATAGTAATCAGAATGAATATGGAAACACGTCATGGTACTAAAGGAGTTAAGTAGAGACAGCTTTCTTTGTGCACGTACATCCTGGACAACTGTTACGTGAATTGTGGCTGTTCCAAGTGACCAGATGAAGCACAATAATTCTGAGTACTATTCATTAATTACTTTTATTTCGTATATATAAAAAGAAAAGAGAGGAGCGAGAAACGTGACATAGGACGTTCCGACACTAAGATCTAGATTCTCCCGCCTCCTACCTCTCTCTCTCTCTCTCTCTCTCTCTCTCTCTCTCTCTCTCTCTCTCTCTCTCTCTGATAAATGAAGGCAAAACGTTTTAGACTTTTCGTATATAAAACGTATAATAAAGTTACAGCAGGAAGTCAAAGCGCATAAAAAGAAAAGAAGAGAGAGGAAAAAAACTACAATCAATACGAGCGTCCTACTGTCACTGCCGCTAGGGACGTCAATTTACCAGCAGGTGTGTCGCCGCGACTCACAAAGATACACTACCATAAAGCCTTTCTACTTCAGGTAAAAACACACTCGTGCTCCACGTGATTCAGAGAGAGAGAGAGAGAGAGAGAGAGAGAGAGAGAGAGAGAGAGAGAGAGAGAGAGAGAGAGAGAGAGAGAGAGAGAGAGAGAGAGAGAGAGAGAGAGAGAGAGAGAGAGAGAGAGAGAGAGAGAGAGAGAGAGAGAGAGAGAGAGTGTGTGTGTGTGTGTGTGTGTGTGTGTGTGTGTGTGTGTGTGTGTGTGTGTGTGTGTGTTGTTTGTTCCGGGCACGAGTCCTTCCTCCTGACTGTTTCAACCTCAGGCACTGGTCTGGTCCGGGGAAACTCGAGTACCCAACATAAGAAAAGTAGAAAGTAAGTAAAAAGATGAATTGATGTGCTTATCTATCTATCTATCTATCTATCTATCTATCTATCTATCTATCTATCTATCTATCTATCTATCTATCTATCTATCTATATATATATATATATATATATATATATATATATATATATATATATATATATATATATATATATATATATATATATATATATATATATAAACCCTATTTCTGTGAGTATGAAAGAGGTTTATATTTTTCTCTCGTTTTACCACGAGAATATACATAGCACATGTTTTTGTTTGTTTTTCGTGCTGTGGTTTATTATTTTTCTTTTATAAATGTACTACACTTTTCATTACTATTTTTTTTCATATCGTAGTTCATTCACGGACGTTTTGATTCTTTCCACTACACTACTAATTTTCAATACTGACGTTCTTCTCCTTTACTTTTCGCCACTTTTTTTTCGCTACATTGCTCATTCTTTACACACATCTTTCTATTAAATTTCACCCATCATGCTGGTACCTATTCATCGTATTGTGATTCCTTTCTTTTCCATTTATTTATTTCATATTCTTTCTCCCCCACAGTACTTACCCTCCCGCCAGAAAGTGACGTAAAGAGGCACATGTTTTCCCTCATTGCTTCATTGTTATCTATTCCCTGCGATATGCAACAATTAATATCCCTAGAAAGCAATATGTGAGACTTTATAAACATCTACAAGAGAGAAGGTCAAGAAGAATATGTTTTGCAGTTTCTAGGTAGACAGTATAGTATTTTGGAGAGTGATAGGTAATGAAGGAAAGACGTACGTACCAGGTAGCAGTGACGAGGTGTTATAAGAAATGTGATAGCAGAATAGTCACAGTCAGTGGTAGAATTACAAACGGCTTGCATCTCCGCACCATTTAGCGGTTCCTCTTCATACCATGTCCGCTGATCTGCTTGGAATCCCCATACGAATTTTTTTCAGGAGAGGAGAGGAAAAGGTAATTGTGGAAGTGACCTTAGCCTACTAATTTCCAAACACTGACATCTGACAGCTTATTGCTGGACAAAAATATACGTTGCTTTTTCAAGTCATAATCTAACTCCGTGAAGGGATCAAGAATGTAAAGTGAAATTAATTAACTGAATGAATCTACTCTTAACCTAACCTAACCTAAGATGAAAACACTTATGCCATTTCGATGTTACCCGAGGAAAACAGTAATCATGGATGGAGGAAAGGGGAGGAGCAGGTTATACGCATGTACCAGAAGGGATCGAGGTCACACACATACACTCTTTTTTTTCTCTTTCTCCGCCGGAAGCAAGTATGGCATCTAATCTACATACAATATTGACTGGGCTGGGAGGGCTAAACTGAACCAAGCTCCCTCTTCTACCACAGAAAACGTCAGCCATAAGTGAGACGCAGCATGTAAGGAAAGCAGGAGGGGAGTTATCGGGTGAATGAGATGGTAGGAGCTTAGGTGCCGGTGCCTAAGAGAGAGAGAGAGAGAGAGAGGGGGGGGTTGGGGGTAAGGTATTGGATGGTTCGAGACACTTCATGGATCAAGGACACTAATGGGTATCTTGTGAAGGCTACGAACAGTCACTCCAAAGGCAAACGAAGGCATGAAAATGAGACCAATTGCTATTCGGCTGTCACCTTAACAGCCCACCTTACCATAAGTCGCTGAAATGAAAAGAATGAATCACCCAACATTTACTGTAACACTTACAGCACAATTACCACTGGCTGCACAAAGTGTCTCCATTGCCTTCAGAACTGGGGTCATCAAAACATCAAAACCTGGGCCACATAATAAGTAACGTTCTACAGTGCATGGTCATCTTCATCTTGGCTTATCTCAGAATTCAGTTATCCTAATCTAACTATTCCAAATTGTTCAAAGTATAAACACAGCAATACAAAGCAGTTAATTAGTTCATGCATATATTTTCTACTTAATCTATAGTTATGAAAGGCTTGGCATCACTACTCAGGAACATAAGAAAATGAGGGAAGCTGCAAGAGGCTGTCAGGTCTATACACGTGGCAGTCTCGGTATGAGCAAAGCTACCTGATTCCATCTATCATCCCCATTCACAAATTTGTCTTCCTTTAAAGCTGCATATTACCTCTAACATAATTACTGAGTCCATTCCATTCATCGACGGATTCGGATATCATGTTAATGACGAGTTAATAGGGAGCTTTAAAAGCACATTAGACAACACCGTACACCAACCATGCAGCCAATGATGAAGCCACACCGTCTGCCGCACCCCAGTGATAAATCAGGGCACTGAAGTTTTATACCGCTAACGCGAACCACTCACCAGTGAGAGCCACCCACGTAAGGAAAGAAATAATGGAAAAGAACAGATGAAACAATAGCTTGAGATCTGATTCTTTGCACCAGTAGCATTGATGTATAGGCACTTTCCTCACCTGACCACTCCCTCTCACTCCAGTGCACAAGCCAGCCACACTCTCCTCTTCCTCTCTCCTGCTGTCTCTCCTTCACCCTCTCCAATTGACTGGCTGCTCATTACTTAAAAGCTTCAGGAGTGTGTGCTTTGCTAATGTAAAAACAGATAAGTATAAAAAAAAGCATTATGTATTCATTAACATTCGGATATTGAACACACACACACACACACACACACACACACACACACACACACACACACACACACACACACACACACACACACACACACACACACACACACACACACACACACACACACAGAGTTTAGAGACGAACAAACAACATTCTAAGTTGAAACCGAAGGTGGAATGCAAGTTCTGGTTACAAATATAGGACAACACGAGGTTACCACAGATTTTCTTTACTAAAACTAGTACATAGTATAAAAAAGACGCATTAGCTTGATAAACACACGTCCACAGTGCAACTTCCAGCACACAGAAATCAGGCTGACAGAGATAGTAACTAGTTCACTTAATGCGAGAAAGTAGAAAAAGTGTTGACCGCTTGAATCCAAAGGGCAAAAATAATAACACAGAGAGAGAGAGAGAGAGAGAGAGAGAGAGAGAGAGAGAGAGAGAGAGAACCTAGTCCAGCCCGCCGCTTTGCCCCGCCGCCCTGTCTACTGGCAAGTATAGTGCCTCACCCTCACACGCTATCCCGGCACAACCCTTCGCTTCACCCCGCTGTGCCGTCCACCGCCCCCCGTCCCCCACCACCGGATCCGGGTCAGCACGTCGTCGCCGCCGCCGTCGCCGCCGCCGTCGCCGCCGCAGGAGCCGCCTCAGGAGGAGCAAAGCGGTACACACACACACACACACACACACACACACAGGGACCAGGAATGTAATGTGACAGTCATGGCAAATACACGTCAATTTGAAGGTACTCGGAGGCCGAGTCTTGTGGTAGCGTCGCTAAATCGTATATGATGATTTTATTGGAGCTTTTCCAGTGATGAGAGGGAAATGCAGCCCGGAGGTACACAGGCGGAATAACTTAAAGCTTCAGAAAGTACAGGAGGAGGAGGAGAAGGAGGTGAGGCACACGATCCACACACACATCAAACCACTTGGCTGCACTCAATACCTGCTGTACTACCTATCATTGGCGACTTAGGGAGACATTTACTTGACCGAGAAAGTGAGGTGGACACCTTAACCTACACTTAATTTAACAGTCAAAAAAATTAATAAGTTTACTTCAGCCAGTTCAAGGTAGTGTGTGTGTGTGTGTGTGTGTGTGTGTGTGTGTGTGTGTGCGCGCAGGTGAATGTGGGTCAGAGCTACCACCTCACCCTTACGACACAGAACAGCTGGACGAACGCCTGGCGCATGCGTTGTGTGCTGAGGGGCGCCGCACTCCTCTTCCCGCCCCTTCCCACCGACTTCCTGTTCCACGAGCAGCAGAAAGGGAGATGACAAAGAGCGATGGACGTTGAAATGAGAGACAGTAAGACAGAGATGGCAAAGAGGGATAGAAGTTCAAATAAGAGACAGAGGCACAAAAAAGATAATGATACAAGGAAAAATTACACCTAATAAGCACCAGGAAGAATGAAATATGAGAAAATTACTGTTAATATTTTACTTGATTATTTGATAAAGAGGAATGAACGTTGAAGAAACACAGGGACAAAACGATTAAACAAATGATACAAGGAAAAATAAGGCAGAATAAACACCAGGAGGAAAGAAATAACGAGAAAAATAGTGTGTTTATATGTTACCTGATTACTTAAGAAAGAGATGAAGAAGGCACGGTGACAGAAGGGAAAGGAATGCAGTTGTGAAATAATTTGTCAGGCTTTAGGGAAGACGGAGGAGGAGGAGGAGGAGGAGGAGGAGGAGGAGCAACAGGGAGAGGTATACGTAGATGAGAGGAAAACGCGGTATGCATTCTTATATATTTGCGTAACTTGAGTATGGAGAACTGGATAAGAAGTGAGTAGGGGAAAGGCGAGAAATGAATGAAGGGAAAAGGAAAAAAATCCTGCCATTTGCATGTATGGAGACGAGGAAGGAAGAAAAAATGGACAAAAAGAGAGAAACTGCTCAAGAAGAGAGAAAAAAGAAATGGAAGAATAAAACAAAAATAATAAGAAATTTAAAGAAAGGTAGAGGAATACTACTATACTACTACTACTACCACTACTACTACTACCACTACTACCACTACTACTACTACTACTAGTACTACTACTACTACTATTACTACTACTACTACTACTACAACTACAAACAATAAATAAACAATATTGCTAAACGAAATATATATAGAAAATAGCTCAAGAACAGATCAAAATAAATAGATAAAAGAAAAGCGAAAGAAAGGAAGAGGAGGAATACCAGAGTTCGGATTTAAAGAAGACAGAAAGGAGGAGATAAAAACAAGAGAGAGAGGGAGAGACAAAAAAAAAGGGGAGGGAAAAACAGAAAGGGTACAACAGCATGGCCTTGAGGGGAGGGTAGATGAGACGTGGGAGGACGAGACGAGAAAGGGCAAATCTAGCTGCAGGGGGTGACAGGAGAGGGGAGAGGAAGGGAGGGGCGAGGCTTCATATGGACATTTGGCTCTCATTCAGGGTTAGTAAACCAGGTTAACGCAGCTCCAGAAGGCCATAATGCTGAAGGTACAGGAGACAAAGGCGACGGTGAGAGGAGGAGGAGGAGGAGGAGGAGGAGGAGACAGCTATTTTTAGATTATCATTTTTGTTATTATTATTATTATTATCATTATTATTATTATTATTATTATTATTATTATTATTATTAGTAGTAGTAGTAGTAGTAGTAGTAGTAGTAGTAGTAGTTGTTGTTGTTGTTGTTGTTGTTGTTGTTGTTGTTGTTGCTGCTGCTGTTGTTGTTGTTGTTGTTGTTGTTGTTGTTGTTGTTGTTGTAGTTGTAGTAGTAGTAGTAGTAGTAGTAGTAGTAGTAGTAGTAGTAGTAGTAGTAGTAGTAGTAGTAGTAGCAGCAGCAGCAGCAGCAGCAGCAGCAGCAGCAGCAGCAGCAACAGCAGCAGTTGTAATAAAAGTAGTTGTAATAGTAAAAACAGTAGCAAGAGTGAGATGGTGGTAGTAGCATAGTAGTGAAAGGGTAAACAGCGGCAATAGCGACACTAAAAATACATAGTAGTAGTAGTAGTAGTAGTAGTAGTAGTAGTAGTAGTAGTAGTAGTAGTGGCAGTACTAATAGTAGCTGTAGCAGTACAGTAATTTGCGATGTCCTTTTCATGAGGCACCGCCTGCCTACTCAGCGTTATTGCCACACACCTGTGATCACCTAGGCCAGGGTGAGCGAAGTGATGTGGACACGCCCTCGAGGGAAACTCAGCCAAAAATACTGCGTTATGGATTTTCCCCTGTGTCCTTCTGGCCTCTCTCAATGACACAACATTGCATATGTTACGTGTACTGACTCAAAATCAAGTTTCCAAGGAGGTATTTTTGTGATGGCGTAAGACATGGTAATGGCAATGCTGTCCACCAGCTAAGAACCCCGATGGAAGAGATAGGGTTCACATTTGTTTCAGAATTCTGTCAACTCATCAGCTCTAAGAGGCTGCGATCCTTCAGGCTCTGGCCGGGTGGGTGTGGCATGGTGCAGCAGCTTATGGCGATGAATTATAGTGATCAGAATAGTCCATCCTAATGGCTGCTTCACCAAAGTCAGCCTGCGACGAAGTAGAGGCGCAGGAGTGGCGCAACCTCCCTATGGCATGTCGCTGACTGTCTATAATATGAGATGTTCTTAACGCTCGTAACCACTGCAGGGTGTCGTATGGAAAATTAAGAAAAAAAAAAGCTGGACAGATAAAAGGATAATCCCGTATAATGATGATAAGTGTGTGAGGACCTAGCCTCGGCTAGGTGGGAATGACCACAGCTCCTCGTTCACCCCAGCGCGATCAGAGCATTACGTGGGGAGGGTCTTCTGAAGATTCTGGATAGCAAAACAACTGCGACTGCTTTGAGGAGGAGAAGAAGGAGGAGGAGGAGGGGAAGGTAGTGAATGGAGAACATCAATTATAAAATGACAGTAGCAGCAACACAACAACGGTGCCACAATAGTCATTCCTAAATTCCCAAAGTCGTGACAAACACAGTCATGCACTGTCATAGCTAATGGAAGAAAAAGGAAAACAACCAAGCCTACATTTCCACCACACCACGACCCGCAAAGCAAGACACTCATGGCACACCGAGAGTAACATCCTCGTTCTGCTCGTTTGGTTCCGACACTCCAGACGACGCCAGTTTGTAGGAAACTCGTGTCATCGCATCATCGGAACCTTCATGTACATTACTGTCAAGATGAGCGTGATAACAAAGGTGCAGAATGGAGGGGAAGGCGTGATAGGGCGTATCTGCAAGGTGTCACTCTTTTGTCTATCTGTTATCCGCGCAGATAACCTAAGTGGCATTTAAGGCGCATGGGGTTTAGGGAACGCTCTCACTTTTGTCACAGTCGACCACGCCCCCTAACACACCATCCCTGCTCGAGGGTATGTGACCTTCATTGTGATACCAGCTGATTCCTACTCTTCAACTACCGCCTCATTCTAAGTACTTTTTTCTTTTTTTTCCGAAATGAATGGCTGTTGTTCCGGTTCCCCTAAAGATAGCCTTGACATGGAAGCGAGCGACACACTACCGCTAGTCTCACCTGCACGTGGGGTTGAAGCTTTCATTAGTAATTTTATCGCCTGCTGGAGATGCCGCGTATCTTGATGGCTGCTATCGTTCATGTTTATGGTACAGTTGCTAAAAGTAATAATGTCATAATGTACAAAATGTTTCGGACAAAACAGTCACCTTCAGACAAGTGCATATCTTTAAAGACCTATCACATCACCAACTACTCGCACTGTATTTTGAATCAAGGCAGGCTATTTTCAAAGGCCTCATGAATCATAAGTTGGGTTTCCATAAGCGTCGTTTTTCTGGGTCGATGCAGGACTCTTATGAACGCTTTCGCTGCCGTGTGGCATACCCTTCCTTCATCAGTGACTACTCTAAAGCCTTTCCTCCTGTTCTGTTGCCACTTGCAGACGCTATACTGGATAAAAATGGTGAAATCTATTCTTTTACTTCCGTTTCTTGTACAAGCTTATACAAACTACGTACAATGTTTTCAGTGGTGCTAGTCGTTACGTGATGCATTGAAAGAGTCTTAAGCTATCACAAGAGTTATGAGTCTCATGGAAAAGCCTATAGTAATCTTAAGTCCAGCCTGCTAAGAGTGGTTGAGACGAGATACTTTTGTGTGTGTGTGTGTGTGTGTGTGTGTGTGTGTGTGTGTGTGTGTGTGTGTGTGTGTGTGTGTGTGTGTGTGTGTGTGTGTGTGTGTGTGTGTGTGTGTGTGTGAGAGAGAGAGAGAGAGAGAGAGAGAGAGAGAGAGAGAGAGAGAGAGAGAGATTATGACCCCTTAATCTTTGCAAAACCTTTGAATCAAGACTATCCCTGAGTCCACATACTAACGTTTCACTTCAGTTTATAGATAAGACATTAGGCGGCCTTCGTGACATCATTAACTATGCCACCTGTAATGTGCATTGATTGGCAGCCTCACCTTCGCTCCTCTGCTCCATGGTGTGAACATTTCTCCAATAAATATTAATTTCCACCCTGCCAGTCAGCTGTGATGATGAGTTCTACCTTTAAAAAATTTGCTGTCACGCACTCACATATACTCCTTCGTCTCTGGAATATATATTTTTTTCCAAACGTATTTTGTGTTGGTATCTTTCAATGAGTTACTGCCCTTCATGTTTTTCTTTCTTCCTTTTCTTTTAGTTCAAAATTGATATTTTTTTTCTTATAAATTATCTAAACTGTAAGCTAAATTCAGTGATTTGATTTGATTTATTGAAAACTGTCGTGAATATTTCTTCTGTCACGCTCTCTCTCTCTCTCTCTCTCTCTCTCTCTCTCTCTCTCTCTCTCTCTCTCTCTCTCTCTCTCCTCCGCAACTACATGACATTTTTTTAAGCTATTTAGTACATGCTCACCCTCCACATGACACTAATGACGACCATCCACATACTGTTACTCACACTATCATTCTTCCCTTTCTTGTCTTATCTGACCTCAGCACGTACTAAACTGAACACTCCTTTTTCCCTCCCTCCATAAACTGTGACTCAATAAACTTCTTGTCCTTTCTAACCTCGACACGCGACTCGAACCTGATACATTTTTTTTACTGGAGTCTATTTTGGTAATTTTATATCTTATTTTGCTTCATTTTGCCTTTTTTCTTCTCTCTTTTTATTTATTTATTTATTTATTTATTTTTTTTTTTTATGGGGCACATGGCTGACTTCTCGATGGGCAGACCTTGTGTTCTTCCCCTCTCGATAAGACGTGCTTTGTAATCTCTTCCGCACCGCCAGAATGACTCGACTTTACTACTGGTGAGAGTATTCCAGTCATTTGCCAATCCCCCGTCAAAGGAAAAATTCAACATCTGGCTCAAGGTTGATTCATGACTCTGCACTTCCGACCATTCCATGTCCGGGATGAGGAAAAGAAACACTGATCTCTGCATGTATTTGTCTACATTCTAAAACCCTCCAGGCCGCACCTTCACTACATTCGAAAGGCATTAGTAATAGTTGCACGGGTTTTTAAGGGTGTTTTTACGGTTCTAGTGACATGTTAACAAGATTTCTACATTATTAACGGGAGAAACACTCTTTAAAATCATGCTTCTCATCTTTGTGGTCTTCAAAAATATTCGTGATGAAGAGTAAACCGTTTCTGAACACAGGCTCTAAGCAGTCTATCTCTGGAGAAGGAAGGAAATGATGAACGGTCAAAGGACTGATACGCGTCCCACGGGTGGTTTAGTGTTTCTATGCCGCCTCATCATCATCGGCTCGTAATTCCATCCTTTCATCCCGTTAAGAATTATGGCTTAACATTTTTTTATACTAAGAACCTTCTATTTTCTTTCGATACACTTTCAATGTAGGTTTTTCTCATTTTTAGTCTTACTTTCAGTTTTAACCCTTATTTGACTTCACAACATAACGCTAACTACAGTGCGAGTATTAGAGACGAGAACGACGGCATCATGTGTAGCTAATACTTTTCATGGGAGAAGATACATGTGTGTGCGCTGGTATGTCAATGCGTGTGTGTTTAGCAAGGATGAAAGGACAGCTGTTTCATTTGATTTCTCTTGGCGTATCCCTAGAAATGAGTTAGCGCAATACACGTCTCTTCAAGTTGTTTCCGTTCCATGCATCAACCTGTGCAACTCCCTTTCTTTGCAACTCTACCGCAATTATATTCCTTCATCTCTCTCGATCGTCTTCCGTCTCCTATATATACACTATGTAGTATCGGAGAACAAGCAAGTTATAACACACACACACACACACACAGCAAAACAGAAGATATTAACTACAGTTCCTATCCCTGGTCGCTGTAAAATAGATAGTTGTAAGTATTGTATAATCCAAAATGCTATCCATGTAGTCCGAGCAGAGAGGCAGTGTTAAGGAGAGATGAAACGTCACCTTGGCTCTCACTCTTACTATTCCACCTCCCCGTGCAGCGAATACTTCAGACTCCGTGGATCATATACTGAAACACTTCCTCGCCTCATCTCCACTTCGTTCAAAAGGCTCGAAAGTTGAAGTTACACAGTTTTTCAAGGATGCTTTTTATGTCTCTAGTGACAGATTAAGATTTATGCATTATTAACAGGAGAAACACTCTTGAGAATCGGGCTAGTTATTCGTGGTCTTTGAAAATAGTCGTGGTGAGAGAGCTAAGCATTTCAGAATACGAATCTCTCACTCTTTATATAATCGCCATGGTAAAGTGTATGGTTAGCTCGTGGTCGTGATGGTGCGAGTTTGATCCTGACCCACGGCAGTAACTTGGTGAGCTTTGGTGAGACTGGTGGTGCTTTCTCTTCAAACCCAGCTAAGGATTGGCCACAAGCTAACATGTCTGCCTCATTGACCCTTGTGCAGTCGATAGGCACTAAACCCAAGCCTTTTTTCTTTTTTCATGTCAACTCCTGTCTGCCGCACTCTACCTTCAAAGAACCGCATACTGCTTCTCTTCACTCCTTGTAAGACCCCACAGACACGACCAGCCGGGTTGTCAAGAGTGTTTCTCCCGTTGATGATGTAGATATTTTGTTAATCTGTCCTTACAACCGTAAAACACACTTAAAAGCCAGTGTAACTTCACCCAATAAAGACTGAATGTTACAGAGGTGCTGCGAAAAGGTGTCAATTCTCTCCTGCCACGTCGCGCTGCCTGCAGACGCTAACCCCGTCACTCTCAGACCAATAGCCTCAGGCCTTTATTCTTTTCCTGCTTGCCTGCTTTATCTTCAGTCTCCCGCCCCTTTACCCACACCCTCTTCCCTGTCAGGAAATAAACGCACTTACCTTAGAATTGTTGACCACATTTTCAAACACCTTCCAACAACAATTCCATTACTTTCATTAGGTCTTAGTTGATATTACAGGGTTTTTTAAGAGTGTTTATAAGATTTTAGTGACATATCAACAAGATTTTTCCATAACTAACAGGACAGCAACCCGGCTAATCGTCTCTGCGGTCTCTAAAAATAAACTTCACAAAGACAAAGCGTTTTATAATACGGACGTTAGTTGTGTGTGTGTTTTTTTGCAGTTTATCAGTTGAAAAGTAGTGTTTTATTGATTTTTAACGTATATAATTTAGTTCCTTTTCTTTCTTCTTTCGGTTAACTGCTAACAGTGATGCATTATTTATTGAAATATGAAGTTTTATGGGCATATATGAGGAATTATTTGTCATTATTTTATGGACCAATCGTATGTAATTAAGTGTAAATTTGTAAGGGATGTTGATGGTCAATAAACAATAATGTGTGTGTGTGTGTGTGTGTGTGTGTGTGTGTGTGTGTGTGTGTGTGTGTGTGTGTGTGTGTGTGTGTGTGTGTGTGTGTGTGTGTGTGTGTGTGTGTGTGTGTGTGTGTGTGTGTGTGTGTGTGTGTGTTTTTTCAGGAAGGTTTAGTCGTTTTGTTATGATGAAATACTGGCATTAAGTATGGATGTATAAGTACTTCACATGAATCTTCTATGTATACTTATT
Organism: Portunus trituberculatus; assembly: GCF_017591435.1. NCBI lineage: Eukaryota > Metazoa > Arthropoda > Malacostraca > Decapoda > Portunidae > Portunus > Portunus trituberculatus. Next base: position 4,233,768 of record NC_059271.1, on the reverse strand, counting down.
AGCTACTGGTTCACTAATTTCATGTATACATTTAAGTCAACTCTGTCAAAACTAAACAAAGAAATAATAACAAAAGGCCAAACAAAAAGAAGACAAAAAGAAAAAAAAAAAGACAGTAGGTATGTTTTAAATTTCTCTCTCTCTCTCTCTCTCTCTCTCTCTCTCTCTCTCTCTCTCTCAACATACATCACAACATACATAATAAGGGTTTTAATGGACTAAAGGAATTATTTTGGGAACCTCCTACCAGAAAGCCCACCCAACTGTCTGGTTAACAATATTCTTAGTAAAAAATGCGCTTATAATCATCACTTATGACGCTATGAATCTGATGTTATCTCTTGAATTATTTATTTATGAAGTTGAACCCCCTCTACTATGATCACACTTGTCCCCGTCACTCACTTCACTTATGCTGATCATTAATTAAGTCAAACCTCTATCACTTGTCACTATCACGCACTTCACTGAGCTACAGATTCGCTATAACATTGATTTTTTTTTCTCTCTCTCTCTCTCTCTCTCTCTCTCTCTCTCTCTCTCTCTCTCTCTCAATTTATATCTATACCTATCCATAACTACATTCATCTACCTTTCTGCCTGTCTGTATGTATATATCTGTGCATGTATGTATGTATGTATGTATGTATGAATGCATGAATGTATGTATATAAGTACAGTACGTATATTATAATGAATGCATGTATCTATTTATTCATCTGCTTGTTTGATCACCTATCCATCCATCCACCGAGGTAATTGATCCACCTGTAACTAAACATACACATACATCCTTCACAGATCCATGTTGTACAATTTTTCCTTCTTTCTAACCTTCAATCGCATGGTATATACATTTCTCATGGACATATTTTTTTCCCTCTCTTGTACACACACACACACACACACACACACACACACACACACACACACACACACACACACACACACATATTCTTTCCAATTTAATTATTTTTTTACACTATTTTTTTTTTCTTCCCTTCAGTTTTTCATACACACCTTGCACCGCATAATAATCAAGGCTTCCCCGAGGCAGTAGTACACGGGCGTCAGCGTTCACATTGTCGGCTTCTGGCAGGTAAGAACTAGGTATGCAAATAGAGTACCATCATGAATACAAATGGTGTTCCTGATAAATTACATGATGGAGAAAGAGCAAAGGGAAGGGAGAGATGGAGGAGGAGGAGGAGAAGGAGGTAGTGGTGGTGGTGGTGTTGGTGGTGGCTGTGGTGAAGGGGAACTAAATAGATTGGATAGGAGGGGCAATGAAATTGGATAGAGAGAGAGAGAGAGAGAGAGAGAGAGAGAGAGAGAGAGAGAGAGAGAGAGAGAGAGAGAGAGAGAGAGAGAGAGAGAGAGAGAGAGAGAGAGAGAGAGAGAGAGAGAGAGAGAGAGATACACAAAAAATAGACGAACAGACAAACAGACTGAGAGGCAGACAGAAGGAAAGAAACATACCTCGAGGAGATAAACACATAAAAACACGAATAATGGGCACAAACATATAAGAACGAACTAAGAAGGAGGACAAGGAGAAGGAAGGAAGAAGAAACCTACAAAATGAAGAGCAGGGAAGGAGAAGAGAAGGACGAGGAAGAGGAAAGGGCAAAGGATGAATGAGGAGCAGGAAATTGAGTGAGTGGGAGGAGAATGAAGGCCAGGAAATGAAGGCATGGAAGAAGTATGCTGTGGAAAGGGAGAGCAAAGGAGGAACCGAAGATAAAAGGAGGAAGAGGAAGAAACAGCAATGACCTTCTCTCTCTTAGCAGCCTTCAAGGAAAAATTTAACGATTATTAATGTATGTACACTTGCGAGTAATTTATTCATTTCTATCTTTAATTGTTCAGTGCTCTCTCTCTCTCTCTCTCTCTCTCTCTCTCTCTCTCTCTCTCTCTCATGCGACACAAGGTAAACACTAATGGTTAGCCGCAATATTTACATACGTATATACACTGTGGCGCTGATAAATAGCTAGAACACACACACACACACACACACACACACACACACACACACACACACATCGCGTAGTGTAGTGGTTAGCACATTCGGGTCACAACCAAGAAGGCTCGGGTTTGAATCCCGGGCGTGGCGAGACAAATGGGCAAGCCTCTTAATGTGTATCCCCTGTTCACCAAACAGCAAATTGGTACGGGATGTAACTCGAGGGGTTGTGACCTCGCTTTCCCGGTGTTTGGAGTGTGTTGTGGTCTCAGTCCTACCCGAAGATCGGTCTATGAGCTCTGAGCTTGCTCCGTAATGGGGAAGACTGGCTGGGTGACCAGCAGACGACAGTGGTGAATTGCACACACACACACACACACACACACACACACACACACACGTGAAAACATCCTTAAACACTCGTATCACTTCAAGTAGACTACTAGAGCCCTTCAAAAGTAGTGGAGGTGTTGCGCTAGAGGTGGTTCAGAATACGGGCTTTTAAAATATAGACCTCATATTTTGGAACACTTCTGCATCTCACCTCCACTATATATTTTCAAAAGGCTCAAGTCGGAGTGACAAGGGATTTTAAGGATGTTTCTGTAATTCTAGTGCAGCGGTTCCCAACCTTATTTGTCCCGTTCCCCCTTTTCCAGTCATTGTTTCACCTGTGGACCCCTACAACGAAATAGGTTAAGCCAAGAAAATTAATAAAAGATTTTTCTGCAAGAAATGAATATATTAATGTAAAATGCCTTCCATTGTTATGCTGATTAAGATGTAGGCCTATTTATATGAAATCAGAAAACATTCCGTTCAGCACTTTTTGATTTAAGTAAAACACATAGGAAAAATGTTATGTTAATGTTGTTATAGTTGTAGGTATTGTGTGCAAAAACTATCTTTATAATATTTGCCCTTTTTTGAGCTTGCAAGCACATGTATGAATAAAAGAATCACAAAACTGTATGAATACAACAAAAAATCACAAAAACAGCAGTGAATGAAACTTTTCATTGGTTGCGAAAAAGTATGTCACTTTATATTTCTCAATGGGACTTTTGTGGTTGTTTTGAGCAACCAGCTCATGAATCCTTGGCTCAGTGGCAGCCAGTGCACACCTCAAGTCATCTTCCACAGACAGCTTGTTCCTTGATTTTGTTTTTATTGCAAGTAATGAAGAAAACCCACTTTCGCACAGGTAGGTTGAAGCAAAAGGCAAAAGAACTCGAACTGCCAGATCACTTATTTTTGGATATGATTCCATCATTGAACACCAGAAGCTAGACAAGGAGTTTGACTGGAACACATTCTTGGCTGTTGAATCATGGAGAAGCTCAATGAACTCTTCTTGTGCGTCTTCTAACACATCATCAACCTGACATAAGAAAGGATTTTTTGCTAATCCTGCATGCTGAGGGCTCAAGTCAGGAAAGTAACGGCGAAATTCATCATCTAGCTGAGACAAGTGGTCCATGATTTCCTTGGACAAGGTACTTGAAAGCTGACCATCAGCAAGAACTTCATTCAATGATGGAAACATCATAAATTTTCCTACACTCACTCTCTTCTTATACAGCTCCAATTTGGCCAAAATGCATGTATTGAGTCACAGTGGCTGAGCAAGTTTGAATCCTTTCCTTGGAGTCTCAAGTTCAGCTGGTTGAAGATTTCAAATATGTCCACAAGATAAGCAAGGCGGAGCTCAAAGTGTTCTGATTTCAATATCTCCAACAGGTCACATTTTTCTGTACATCAAGAAACATTTCAACTTCCTGGCGAAGAGAGAAGAAGCGGGACAAAAATCTCCTGCAGACAACCACCTGACGGATGTATAAAAGAGCAAGGAACTATGCTCGGATTCCATGTCATGACACAGTTGCTGGAACAGTCTCGTGTTGAGGGCAGAGTTTTTCACATAGTTCACGACCTTGACAATACCAGTGAAAATTGTGAGAAGCCCAGAAGGAAGCGATTTAGAAGCCAGAGCCTCCCGATGAATGAAGCAGTGCACACCAACTGCATTTGGTGCTTTGGATTTTACTTTTGCTTGAAACCCGACCTCGACCCAAGCATGGCTGGAGCTCCATCAGTTGTGATTCCAACAAGATTATTCCAACTCAAACCATGCTTGTCAAAAAACGATGACACAGCATTAGTGATTTTCATTTATATAAGCATCTTCCCTTTATAATAGCTGCAATAGCTGTATTACAATAAATTGCAATATGAATTAATTATTGCACTTAATATTGCCATAATAAAATAAAGGTTATTTATTCATTTTCTCTCTCATTCATATATCACGTATATTCATGACACTCGTCATTTAAGGAGGCAATAAATCTTCCTGTCATCTCGCGAGCCACTCATGACCATCCCAAGGGCCAAATTTGTCACATGGACCGTGAGTTTGACACCGCTGATACTGTTAGCTAATGTAGAGCAATTCTAACATTTAAGCATTCAGTTTTAAGGATTGTGAACAGTAGTATAAATTTTATTCTGAGCCGCATGTCTCCTAATTCCAGTATAATAAATTTAAAAATAAGTAAAATCTCTATGGACCCCTTGAAATTCTTCCATGGACCCCTTGGGGTCCATGGACCCCTGGTTGGGAACCACTGTTCTAGTGACATGTTAACAAGTTTTTTTTTTTTTTTGCATTATCAACAGGACAAATGCTTTTTAGAACTCTGCTCATTGTCTTTCTGGCCTCTGAAAATTGTGGTGGTGAGAGAAGCGTTTCTGAATATGGCGTATAGTCAAGTGTGTGACTCCATTTTTTCTGCTTCAGTTTCAAGACTAAGGACTGTGAATTTATATGTATACTCAAACCTTTACGGCATCTCTCGTGTGCTTTTCACAGATTCTCCAGGACGTGATTTGCGTTGCCGTGGATGTTGTAATAACTTTAGTAGTAATATGTTAAAGACTCCACACTATTGATACGAAAAACAGGAAAAATAGGGAAAAATCATATGGAGACCCGATTAAACATCTCCGTAGACACACACACACACACACACACACACACACACACACACACACACACACACACACACAATGAATCAGTAATGGACGGTCAATATATGAATCGAGACTCCATTACGTATGATCACCATTTTCGAGTACTGGAGTACTGATCCATAGAAACACACACACACACACACACACACACACACACACACACACACACACACACACACACACACACACACACACACACACACACACACACACACACACACACACACCATGGCCGTCACCTGGACAACCACCAACACCAAGGGCTGAGTTTACTGTCTGTCTTACGTAAATATTTCATTCGATATTGTTCAGCGTCACGTGCAAATATGATGGCCAAGGTAACTTCTTATCTTTCCTTCCTCTTCCTCCTCCTCCTCCTCCTTCTCCTCCTTCTCTTCCTCCTCTCTTTCTTTGTTCTACCTATTCTCCCGTCTTCTTCCTCTTCCTCCTCTCCTTTCTCACCAACATGTCTATATTCTTTTCCTCTCTTAGTTTACACAACTTATAACCTTCTACTACTCCTTCTTTCCTCTCTCTCTCTCTCTCTCTCTCTCTCTCTCTCTCTCTCTCTCTCTCTCTCTCTCTCTCTCTCTCTCTCTCTCTCTCTCTCTCTTACCTACCTGCATCAATTATTTGCTTTCTTTGCTTTTTTTCATCTTTACGTTTTTCTTCATCCTGCATTTTTTTTTTTTTTTTCATGTTCTATTTCTTCCTTGTTCATTGCGTTGTTTACCCTTTTGATTATTTCCTTCACTTTTATGCGTGTTCGTTAGTGTTTAGTTTGTTACAGGAAGAAGAAGAAGAACAAGAACAAGAAGAAGAAGAACAAGAACAAGAACAAGAAAAGAAGAAGAAGAAGAAGAAGAAGAAGAAGAAGAAGAAGAAGAAGAAGAAGAAGAAGGAGAACCAGAAAAAGAAGAAGAAAAAAATTAGAAGAAGAAGAAGAAAAAAAAGAAGAGTAAAAAGAAATTATCATCACTGCCTTGTATTTTTGTATTTGCTGAAAAAAAAAAATTGTTTGTCTTTCGTCTTGTTTGAGGTGTGGTGTTAATTCATTTCTTTATTTCTGCCTCTTTGTCATTGTCATTACAGCTGAATAACATTAGAATTTACATTATCCTACTCTTAGTCAAGATTATATGTTGGGTAACCATCTCTCTCTCTCTCTCTCTCTCTCTCTCTCTCTCTCTCTCTCTCTCTCTCTCTCTATCTATCTATCTATCTATCTATCTCTATCTATCTATCTATCTATCTCTCACACAGGATCAA
>NC_059271.1:4217500-4225000 GCF_017591435.1 Portunus trituberculatus | reverse complement strand
CCGTCTTCTTCACTTGGAAATCCGTATCGCTATTTTTTTTTTTTTTTTTTTGTAGTTTGTGTGGCTCAAGGTCAAGAGCTGCCAAGGGAGGAAAGATGATTTTTTTTTTTGCCTGTGGAGGGTTGAGGTTGACATTTCTGTTTGGTTGTTGTGGGGGAAGCCGAGGCGGAGTGATGGGAAGTAAGGTAGCGGGGAATGGGGAGATGGACGGTCTAAGAGTGGAGAACGGATTACAAAGGAAGGGATGACATCTTCACATGAACATGTAATGCATAATAAATGTAATGAAATATGCGATTCATCTTATTTTCTTATCTATTCACTCTTTATCTATATTCGTATGCATTTACTTCTTTGTTTCTTTCTGTCTATACTAAATCAATTTTTTTTTTTTTTTGAGAGAAGTGATTGCTGAAATCTCAGTTACCTTTCTAAGAAGTGAAGTGAAACAGAGCTTCCTAAAACAAGTGTTCATGTTGCAAGGAAAGGCCTCTGTGTATTGCTGTTTTTTTATGAGAGGCTGGCTTGGCTCCAAGCGCCTTCACCGAATAGTCCTTCTGCTGCATCGCCCACCATACGACACGCACTGACGGCGAAACAGACCTCAGCTCATTCCGTCACGTGATTTATTGCAAACACATCCTCAGGCGCGAGCATTAATCTTGATAGGAGCCAGAGCTGGGCTGGTCTCACTGATGCCTCAAACCATGTAAATGATTTCGACATAATGTGCACTGCAGGAAAACAAGACATATAAGATGAAATACTAACATGATATAAATGTAAGTCACCTTCCATTCAGAGGAAAAAAAAGAATAAGATCAATTGCTTTTATCATTTTTGGCTAGTTAAGGAAATGAAAAAAACGAAACATACACTCATCAAGTTTAGCCTTCCAAATGGATATGCTTCATATCTTTTCACGCACATCTATTCATTCCCAAATAAGAGAATGAAACCCCTTGACCGAAGGAACTGGATTTACGTGCGGGAAAAAATGTGTCTGGACGCAACAGTTACAACAACAAGGAGACATTATTGATTTTCTCACACTTTCAATATATTTTTCATACAGAAGTGCTCTAAACATCTATTAAATGCATTTTATATGAGCTGCTGCCTGTGGAGAGAGAGAGAGAGAGAGAGAGAGAGAGAGAGAGAGAGAGAGAGAGAGAGAGAGAGTCATCCTCTAACCCACCCACCCTTCCCCCATCCACTTCCTATCCTCTTTGGTTTCGCTCCTCCTCTGTCCTGGTCCTGCTCGGCGCCGGCGCTCGTCTGGGTTCGCGGAATACCGGCAAGATCAGGCGTCCCGGGGGAGGCATCGAGCGCGGCATCGCCCCGCCCACCTGGCCAAGGCTTTCAGGTCAGGCCGGCGCCGGATTAATGTGTGAAGTGTGTCTAGGCTTCTCGTTTTCTATTTGACAGCCGCCGTCTTATCCCGTCCCCGTTCACCGCCCTCTGTTAAATCTCCTTATTGTCAGTGTCAGTGCTTCGTTGATTCATGCACTACCTCATATCTCATCCATCGTCAATCACTCCCTCCCTCACTCACTCAAGTCTATCTGTACTCTAGACATCAAAAGTTTTTCACCATGATCAATCAACTTTGAATTAAGAATATGGTGGTGCATCAGATAACCGCCTCTATGTTACCCTCCATGCTCCTTCCCCTCCCTGTGCTGCTATAATGTTTCCCTTGACCCTCCATGACCCCAATAACCTTCCTGCGATGAACGGCTACGGGAACTTCTAGTAACATTGAAATAAATTGCTATAAGAGACCTTCACACATCAATCAGAGAGAGAGAGAGAGAGAGAGAGAGAGAGAGAGAGAGAGAGAGAGAGAGAGAGAGAGAACACCTTCATCTAACATGACCTTTATCTTCACAGCTTGAGTTCTTCCTCTGACTGTCTTTTTCATGAGCTTCTCTTATTGATCTCTTTTCGATTTTCTTTTCCACTTCCTGCACTTTCTCTTCTTTTCTGCTGGTCCTCTCTGCGTCACACTGACTCGTATGTTAGCACTTCACACTGTAAGCTCTGTCTGCCTCATTCTTCGCTAGTTTTTATTTTTTTTTTATTTTTCATCCATAGTCATCCTTACTAGTTTTTTCATTTTCTTATTTTTCCTCCTCCTCCTCCTCCTCCTCCTCCTCCTCCTCCTCTCCATCACCACCATCACCTCCTCCCTCTTCCCCTCCCCCCACTCCTCCTCTTCCTTCCCCAGTCAAAGTTCTTCGTCCTTCACGGTGCAAAGAATCCAGAATCGCTTCTCAGCAAGTGGCGGTGACGTTTAGAATCTTCTTGTCCCCAGCCAGACCAACCATTACATTTCGTTCCGCTGCCTCTGCATAAAATATATAAACCTCGGCCTTGCCTACTGACAGCCCATCATCCTCTTCCACTCCGTCTTTACGTACCAAACTTCCTGCCTTAAATCAATTTGCTGAAGTTCAAACAGGGACTGACTTCTATATTCCTGGACGCATAATTCAGCGGTCTAGTCACCAGCCGCCAATCAGGAGTCAATCCGCTAAGGTTCCCATCGATATTTTGTCACCGCTGAAGGCCAGTATTGAGCCTTCCCGTGTGGTATCATGTCGGCCAGAACCTCATCTTCACGCCTCATTCTGTAATTCGTTCTGCGGTTTCTGTGGTTATCGATTGCCCCCTCCTGCTCCTCCCCACTATACACCGATTCGTGACTTGCCTCCACTATAGAGTTGTAACTCTTCCACCTCCAATACCTACAGGAGCTTCCTTAGATCTTCCCTGCCTTTCTCCTTCCTTCTGAGTAACTCAAGCGTTTACATATCGAGTTCCTATCATGACTTATAGTAGTTCTACTTGTATAATACTTTGCTTCCCCGCTTTGCTGTAAGGGTGCAGCAGGTGACTGAGTAGATGTACTGTAATGTAGTTGTTCCCACCGTAAAGGCGATGTCTTGAAACATTGAGGCTTAATCTAGTCTAGAAATTTTTGTATTTTCACTCTATAAATTGCTAAATTATTTAAAAGCACGTCTCAATAAGACGAACATAGCATAAAAGAGACTGTGTTCTACCACAAAGACAGGCAGAAGCGTAAGATGGCCTTCTCAAGACCAAATCAATAAACACCAAAGATTGAAAAATGATAATAATAATAATAATAATAATGACAATGATAATAATTATGATGATGATGATGATAATAATAATAATAATAATAATAATAATAATAATAATAATAATAATAATAATAATAATAACAGTAACAATAAAACAACAACAACAACAACAACAACAACAACAACAACAATAATGATAATGATAATGATAATAATAATAATAATAATAATAATAATAATAATAATAATAATAATAATGATAATGATAATAAAGATAATGATAATAATACTCTCTCTCTCTCTCTCTCTCTCTCTCTCTCTCTCTCTCTCCCTCCCTGGTTCAAACAATACCCATGCATGCGCGCCAGGTACCGTGAAAAATACCTGCAGCGTGAATAAGAGATAGAATCCAAACGATGGTTGTGTTTCTAACCAAGGATACCTTTGAAGACTTTAGTGAGTCCTCGATCGTAATGCCAGTTGAACACTCAGGACTTATCTTCATTGATCTCACATTTATAAAAAAAAGAAATGTGATACTGTTCCATTCATAGATCTGTATTTAGAAACGCTTTACTCTCTCACTTAGACTATTTTCAAAGGCCACAGAGATGATTAGCCAAATTATAAAGGGTATTTCTGTTTTAACAATACAGAAAACTTATTAATCACCCGCGTAAAAACACTTATAAAAGATCGTGCAACTTCAACTACAACCCTTTGAAAGTAGTTGAAGTGCTGATCAGAACTGTCTCAGAATAATATCAGTAATCATAGGCTCGATCTCCTAAGACTACGGAGGAGCGGCACTGGTGGTGAGCGTCGCGTGTCCCGTGGTCCCTGCCTTGACTCATTACCTTTCTCTGTATCTCTCGGCTTTAATTTATTAATGCACAGTACCATTCTCTATCCCCCAGTCTTCTCCCTGCGTCCCTCGTTATCGAACCTCTCTCCTTCCTTCCCTCGCAGTGAATGGAGGGTCTACTGACTTAACTCTTCCCATTGATAAGAGATAAGGGGTGGAGTGGCTGTACACTTGCCTTCCGACTCCTCTTATCACCTCCTGCCACACGTTTCAAGCCTCTCTCCCCTTCCATCCCTACCTCCTCCAACTGGCTCCATGTTGCACCACCCACCGCCGTAACATACCAGCCGTGGCCCTTACCTCCACCACACTACTGCCGCCGCCACAACCAACCGTTCATCTCACTTTTGGCTAATTTATAAGCTCCTTAGTACGTACTCAAGACGAAGCTGGGCTGAGATTGCATATTATACATACTTAAAGGATCAGGCACACACACACACACACACACACACACACACACACACACACACACACACTTCCCGGAACAAGGTACCTACTGGTGACTCACGACCTTTTCTTCCAAGTGTCAGCGATGCATTATGAAATAGATGAGTCCGGGTTACAGCATACTCCGCCCGCTTGCCAGCCCGACCACCCGCCAGGTTGCTGCTACCCCCACGCTGATCACTGCCACCACCACCACCACCACTGTTACTGCCTCCACACCCATCACTGTCTCTCTCACTGCAGGCCACTTAACGTCATTACTGTTTATTATCAGAATCACTTTTGCCACCGTTGTAACATTATCATTAGACAATCAAGTAGAATAAACAACAACAAACGAGTTGCCAATTACGAGGCTGTTTATGATTGCTTACACATTCTGATATAAAGGAAAACTGCAGGAAGAAAGAAGTGAAGAAAAGATACTAATACTATGCTTCTACTACTAGTATTACTACTACTACTACTACTACTACTACTACTACTACTACTATTACTACTAGTACTACTACTACTACTACTACTACTACTACTACTACTACTACTGCTGTTGCTAATGCTGCTGTGCTATTTCTACAACTACTGCTGTTGTTGTTGGTGATGGTATTGCTGTTGCTGTTGCTGTTACAACAACAACAACAACAACAACAATAACTACTACTACTATTATTACTATACTACTACTACTACTACTACTACTACTACTACTACTACTACTACTACTACTGAAACTACTACTACTTTTGCTGCTTCTACTGCTGCTGCTGTTGCACTATTGCTGTTACAATCACACTAGCAACAACAACAATAACAACTACTCTAATGCAAACTCTGGAACTCCCTATCTGCTTCTATATTTCCAACTTCCTTACTTGACTTTATTTAAGAGAGAAGGTTTTAAGACATGTACCCTTTTTTTTGGTTAACTCTCTCGGACCTGCAAGGGGAATGGAAACTAGGTGGGCTTAATTTTTCGTTTTATGTCGACCTTCGCCAGTTTTTCCCTGTTACATAACAACAACAACAACAACAACAACAACTACTACTACTACTACTACTACTACTACTACTACTACTACTACTACTACTACTACTACTACTACTACTGCTGCTGCTGCTGCTGTTGCTGCTACTACTGCTACTACTACAACTACTACTACTGCTACCATTACTTTTGCTACAACATTAATCATTATAGCATTCTCGTCTACATCACTCTCTGCTACTGTCGCTATTATCACTGTTTCTATCACATTCATTACATTGGTCCACTACCATCTTCAGTTTCATATTAATATCAAGACTAGCAGAAGTCTCACCATCACTCCCTTGACCAATTTGTTGTTCCAGCGACTGTAAGCACGAACACCACCAGTACCTTCACCACCAGTATACTCCTCTATCTTTCACCGCCGCTAAGCTATTTAATAAAGTGTGTTCTGTTCCTTGAATTTCTGTCTCAGTAATTCTAAAAAAAAATTATATGTAACATGCCTTGTTAAAGAATGGCAGGTTTGAATCGTATCAGTTTGCCTGAATGACATGGTGTGTAAACAAACTTATGAACTGAATTGAACTGGAATTGAAAATGTATCTATAAATAAATTATAATTGAATTAGAATTGACAAGTTTATAATTTGAATTAAATTGGAATCGACCATTTGTTTTTTTTTTATTTAATTGGAGTTGAGTTGAAATGATTGATTCGCAATTTACATTAAATTGGAATTGAACGGAATTGATACAAATGAATTTATCCCAGCCCTGCAAACAATACATTTGTCAAAAAAGTATCTCTTCAGTACCGGTCACCCCGTGCTAGGATTACTGATATCTGACACTTCCCAGCATCTTCTTGAATCAATTTCAGCACCCCAGGTTAACAAACGCATGATTAGAAGTTGATTCTTCTCTCTGCGTGTTTCATAGTTTTATCCATGTTTTATTCACGATTCAGGAATTTTTCTCTCAAAGTTTCTTACCGTAATAAAGCTTGTTTCTTCTATTCCTTTCATGGCTGATAGGCGAACATAATCATCAACTTGTTCTCGAGTGGATATAACTCTCTCTCTCTCTCTCTCTCTCTCTCTCTCTCTCTCTCTCTCTCTCTCTCTCTCTCTTTTTTTTTTTTCTTATTTAAACATAATTTATACAGAAGAACATGTACCCAAAGGCGCACTGTCGTGTGCTACCTATTCTAAGGGTACTACAATCTATTTCTCTCTCTCTCTCTCTCTCTCTCTCTCTCTCTCTCTCTCTCTCTCTCTCTCTCTCTCTCTCTCTCTCTCTCCTTATATGTCTAATACCTTTTTTTTTCCCTTTCTTGTTCGTGACCTGGTATGCAATTTCAGCTGCTATATTCTTCTTTCGCTAGCATCCACATGACTTAAACATTTTCGTTTGCCAGAAATATATAGCCACAAATTCTATCTTCTATAAACTATCTCACGTTTGTTCATACTTTAGCTAATATAATTAAACCTCCATTTTTCTTCGTGAGCTAGAATCAAAACAATATCAGCAACCAAGTAATTTATCTTATATTTTCGTTTATACTCAACACACGACTAGACAAATTCTGTTTCTCCTCACACAGTTTCTTATATTGAGCATGAAACTATTTTGCTTTATTTTTCTGTTTATCTTTACTACAGTTCCATGACCATTCTGTTTGTGTTAACGTGTGCAGCTTCATGCTTCCACAATGTCCACGGCCCGAGTGTAGGTTGGGCTTCCTCACTCGGGGTAACGGTTTCCTAGCGGGTGGGCTTTGAGATAGGAGGTGCCCCAAAAAGTATCCCCTTTAGCCCATAAATTCCCGTGAAAAGCCCACATGGTATAAATAAAAAGTCACCACTGAGAGTTCCTGTGTGCATCTTTCATTCCGTTTGCTTTTATTCTTCACAATAGTGGAGAGAGGCGATCAGCTACAGTGAAGGGAGAGAAGGTCTACTTTATTACAACATACGCAATCAGGAAATAAAAAAAAAAGGAAGTGAAAGTTAAAATGTGGTTCAGCGTTATTTTGATCGCCCTAGTAAGTTAATGATGTCTGTGTTTCTCTACTGATG
>NC_059271.1:4207500-4210000 GCF_017591435.1 Portunus trituberculatus | reverse complement strand
TGTCAATCCTTTACCATTTATGTCGTTGCTGTTTTGCCTTTTTGTTATATTTATGATAATCCACACTGATGTTATCGAACTGTTTGAATATTATAAGCACTATCAAATTAACCACGTTATTTATAAGAGCTTTCTTTACGCGAAGTATTTCTCAGCCGTACACTTCCCAGCTTTTCACCATCTCTTTGTAATGAGGACCAGAATTGTAGGAAGTATTCAAGATAGAGAAGAAAGCAAACTATGGTGTATACAACCCTTCCCGTTTTATTTTTGAAGGTTTGCCTGTTAAAGCCAATGGTTTTTATGGTTTTTAAATATCTCGAAGCAAGGCTGACATAAGCTTCCTAAATACTAAGGTTCCGGGATCGTTTTTTTTTCACTCACTGCCAGAATTGTCTGTCATTCATTCAATATTGAACATAGTGATTATTGATTCTAGTATTTTGCATTTATTGACTTTAAATTCAACTTGTCATTTAGTTGTCAAACAAGTTATTCGATATAAAATTCAAGGCAGGATTCTTTGTCCAAGGTCATAAATGTTCCACTGACAAAGCTCGCGTCATCAGTAAATATTGATAGTTTGCAAGTGAGGAGGAGGAGGAGGAGGAGGAGGAAGAGGAAGAGGAGGAGGAAGAGGAGGAGGAGGAGGAGGAGGAGGAGGAGGAGGAGGAGGAGGAGGAGGAGGAGGAGGAGGAGGAGGAGGAGGAGGAGGAGGAAACAGCGAAGAAGGAACATGAGGAGAAGGAAGAGAAAACATCAAAGAAGAAGGAGGAGGAGAAGAAAAATGAAGAAAAAGCAACAAAGGAAGAGAAAAAAAATTAAAAGGAAGATGCAAAAAAGAAAAACGAAAAAAAGAGGGAGGAGAAGGAAGAAAAGAAAGGTGAAGCAGTAAAGGAAAAAGAGGAAAAGGAGAAAGAAGATACAAAGAAGGAGAAAAAGAAGAAAAAGAGCAGGAGAATGAGAAAGACAAGAAGGAAAAGAAGGAGAAAGAGAAAGAATATCACACAGGGAAGAGGCAGACATGGCAGGGTGGTTGAAAGGAAAGGTAGGAGTGGCAAGGAAGGACAGGTAGTAGGTAAGTACAACGAGGGTCCAGTTAACCAGGTAGACCAGCAGACGCCTGCCTTTCGTGCCGGCCTATCTCCATCAGTGGCAATGACCGTGTGGGGAGAGTGAGCAACCAGCTTCCCTCTTGCCTTCCCTTCACGGACGCTGGCCAGTACTATTCTACTCATTCAGAAGTAATAGATATTCTTCTCTCTCTCTCTCTCTCTCTCTCTCTCTCTCTCTCTCTTCAACTGTAATTTCTTTGATAAACATGAAACAAAAGATCATCTATTATCTATCTATTCTTTCTCTCACACAACCAGAGAGAGAGAGAGAGAGAGAGAGAGAGAGAGAGAGAGAGCACATGCCGTATCATACTTTACGTGGATAATTTCAGTCTCACAGTAAACACACAAACAATTACCACCCTTCATGTCCGCTGTACCTCTGGTCTACAATACGTGTCGCCCACTACCTACGAGACACGCCACACCAGACCAAACCAATAACAAAAACAAAAACAAAGAAAAAAACAAAGTGGGAGGAGAGAAAAGAAGGTGGAAAAGAAGAGAGAGAGAGTGAAAGGAAAAAAATGAGGAAAGACGGGAGAGACAGAGAAAAAAAGAAAGAGAAGGGTACGTGGGTATTACTATAGGAGAGATGGAGGCAAGGAAGTCTGGCTAGGATGAGATAGGAATGGATGAAGAGGGAGAGAGAGAGGGTGGGAGAGAGCGAGAGGGAGGAGGAAGGAGGGAGAAGGTATGGGTCAAGGAGGGAGGGAGAGGAATGGAGATAATGAAGGAGAGAGAGAGAGAGAGAGAGAGAGAGAGAGAGAGAGAGAGAGAGAGAGAGAGATATGAGTGGGACGGAGGTGTATATAACAACTCAGTAGGGATGGACGTGAGGGGAAAGAGAGAGAGAGAGAGAGAGAGAGAGAGAGAGAGAGAGAGAGAGAGAGAGAGAGAGAGAGAGAGGTATATAGTAGTCAGGGCAACAGAGAGAGAGAAGCGATAGGTCAGAAGACAAAAAGATGATAAATATGAAGGTCAAAACAGCCCTCATGAATTACTACCAACTTAGAAATGTTACGAAACTAACTTTTCACGTGTGCTAGCCGGCATAAGGTCATGTTAGGAGGGATGGCGAAAGGGCAGAGAGAGAGAGAGAGAGAGAGAGAGAGAGAGAGAGAGAGAGAGAGAGAGAGAAAGAGAGAGATGAATTAAAGAAGAAAAACCTCTAAGAGATAGATGATGCAAGGAGGAGGAGGAGGAGGAGGAGGACGGAGCATAAACACACAAGGGAAGATAAAAAGATGCTGGCAAAGGATGAGTTGAAGAATTAGGAAACCAGTTAGAGGTGTGTGAATACCAAGTGGTAGACTGGTGTGTGTGTGGGGGGGGGGCCTCCCTGGAGGTTCACATATTCTCGAGGGAAAGTGCGTGAAGGTTCA
>NC_059271.1:4197500-4202500 GCF_017591435.1 Portunus trituberculatus | reverse complement strand
GAATCTTCCTACTGAGAATAGACAAAGATTTTAAAAATGCTGGCAATCAAAGCTATACGTCGGTAGTTTGAAGAATTGGAGTGGCCACCTTCTAAGGCAAAGGTTAGATGTAAGCAACTTTCTAGCAAAATGAGAGATGAATTTTGATAGACACGGAAAAGCTTCACTACAACCAAGGAGCGAGCACAGCAGCAGAGTTGGGGAAGAATTCCATCAGGGATAATAAGATCACTATGAAAGAGAAACAAGCCCTGTATGATTTATCAATACTAATGTATCTGTCTATCCGTTTACCTTTCTATTTACCGGAGAGAGACCCGCACACATTGCTCAGCATAGAAAAGATACACGTGTAGAAGAGTTGGTTCCCGTCCTGTCGTCCCATCTTTCTCGGTTACCTGATAGACACGACCAATACGTGAGCAGTGCGTAGTCTTTGCTCCTGACTCCATCGTGTGCGGCCAGGTAGTTTCCCCAGCGATACCAAGCAACTCTACCAGAATCTTAGTCGCACTTTTAAAGTAATAAATATTGAAGGAAAAACTCCAATAAAAGAATGGCAATAATCTGACTGCTTCCTTATGGATACGTGAAGAAAAACAAGTAGCATTACCAGATTTCCAGCTCTCGTCTGCCTCCCATCAGCAGCATGGAGGCGCGGGGGCAGTGTTTGTGCGCAAGCAAATGCCTTGGCTCACATTTTACAGAGTTTCGTTTAGTTACCGCGCTAAACCGACATAGACAACGATAGCGAAAAGTATAGAAAGGAGAAAATTTGAGCACTTTGGGAAAAATATGATTGGTTCATATATTTTCGCCTCAAAACACTAAATAACTCGTTTTGCGACATTTTGATATTGCACAAAAGGGAGTAATCTTCATGAAGATTTGTGCAAGTTCAAGTCGTTGTAGTATATGTAAGATATAAAATTACCTTGTTTCTGCCGTGTTATGAATAAGAGCAACATTTACTGTAACAATTCTTTAACCAGTACTTACCACAAACAGGAGTGTGCTTCCTGAAAAGAAAGAGAAAAAAGATGAAAATCTTGTATATTTCAGTGTTGCATCAAAACAATATTGTGATAAGCTCTCTTTCATTCTTTTTTCATCATGTCCTTTTCTCTTCTCAGTACATTACCCGTCTTACACACACACACACACACACTCTCTCTCTCTCTCTCTCTCTCTCTCTCTCTCTCTCTCTCTGCACTAAATGATGTTCAAGACGATGATATTCTATGATGTTTTTGGTTCATTTACAGCATGATTCCCTTTTGGTTTTAAAGTATACGATTTGATGAATTGATATCCAACTGTCGCTTAGACTACTACTACTACTACTACTACTACTACTACTACTACTACTACTACTTTTATGAATACCGTTACTATCCCCACATGTGTTTAAGAGTACTACCACAGTGTAATTAGTGATGCTGGTGGTGGTGGTAATGAATACAACAACACCAATAACAACAATAACAGCAACACAACACCAGCAATAAGACCACCACCACCACCACCACCACCACCACCACCACCACCACCACCACCACCACCACCACCACACACATGCCCTACACCAAGGTGATGGTGATTGAGAAATGCCTGGGTGAGTGTGTGCTGGGCGAGGCTGGGCGAGGCTGTGTGTCAGAACCTCAGACACATGCAAAGCGAGTGACAGAGAGAGAGAGAGAGAGAGAGAGAGAGAGAGAGAGAGAGAGAGAGAGAGAGAGAGAGAGAGAGAGAGTTGTGCTTATCTAAACCTCAACCACATTCCTTGAACCCTCGCGATTACCTCCTTCCCTTCCTGACTGACCGCAACCCTGTCCCTGAAACCTTGTCCACCCACCTGTCCGTTCCCTTGCAACCCAACATTATCGCCCCCCGCCCTCCCTACCTTATCAACCCTCGCCTTCCATACACCCATCCAGCCTTAACCTTGAACCTTCCCCTTGAAAATCGTGCTCAAGTGCCCCATCGTCCCTCAATGTCCTCCTCCTCCTCCTCCTCTTTCTCCTGTTTTTCTTCATCATCATCTTCTTCTTCTTCTTCTTCTTCTTTGTCTTCGTCTTATTTCTGTTCTTTTTTCTTCTTCTCCTCCTTCTTCTGCTCTTCCTGCTTCTGCTTCTCCAGATCCTTCTCTTTTTTTCTTTCTCCCCTTACTGCACTCCACAGGTTATTTCTCCTTCTCCTCCTCCTCCTGTTCTTCCTGTTCTTCTTACTCCTCCTCCTCCTCCTCCTCCTCCTCCTCCTCTTCCTTCTTTTTCTCTTCTTCTCTGTCATCCTCTTCCTTCTTTTCTTCTTCCTCCTTCTCTAAGAATAGTTACTCAAACACTCTTGTAAGCACTCCGATGTCTGGTGCTGTTTGGACGTCTTTTTTTTTGCATTCCTTTGTATTCCTCCTCTTTTTTTTCTGCTGCTCCTCTTTCTTCTTCAAATTTTCTTTTTGTTTTTCTTCTCCTCCCCTTCCTCCTTCTTCGTCTTCTCGTTTTCCCTCCTCCTCCTCTCCTCCTCCTCCTCCACGTTCTTATGCAAGCCTTCCAAAGAACGTAAATATTTACATGTATTTTTTTCCCTGAAGCATCTGCCCATCCGCCTACCACGGTAGAGGGCCAGTTCATCACGAGTGACAGCCTCCACCTCCACAAGACGCTGCCCGGCGACATTAGACTCCGCAGCCACTACTCACTTTAAAGGTGATGGAATATTAAGTGAAATCAGAGCTTCTTTATAAACTTTATGTGAGAATGTAGTTGATTTATTTCATTATCCTGATTTGTAAAGTCTGATAAGAGTGTTTTCATTGCCCAAGACTGGAAATTCGTGGACATGAATGCAAAAGTTGGTCGTAAAAATGTGACTATTGGTGAAAAGTTTTCCTCAGTAGAGAGGCCCAAACACAGGACAATAATATGTAAAAGGCGTACGATCCCCATAAAAAATCATAATGTCTAAAAGATTTCAACCATAAGAAAATCAGTCATCAAATACTCGAATTGAAGAAGCGTAAGGAATCAGAGCGATACCTCCGTCAAGTGTTCCGAGGGAGTGATGTCCTTGGCATGAGACGAGTACTCTATGTTTTCTGCCTCTGCTACTCACCAAGCTGGCACAGTTTTAGTTATTTTAATCCAAGGACTTTTTATAATACAGTGCTGCATACAAATTACTATGAGGGTTAGATACGTCAGCCTAAGCTTTGTGATACGCTCACGTGCAACTTACTGAGTAAAACTGGTTTCAGTCAGTCAGTCAGTCAGTCAGTCAGTCTCTCTCTCTCTCTCTCTCTCTCTCTCTCTCTCTCTCTCTCTCTCTCTCTCTCTCTCTCTCTCTCTTAGAAAAATAAGAGCAAACATTTTATTGCCTTTCCCCCTCCTTTGTACAGGATACACAGACTATGAGTATCTATAGTGTGTAGAGTAACACATTTTCCTACAAGTACTGAATTTCAATAGAGAATCCATAAGGAAATGTTTTCATTAGCAGTTAATATACAGTAACAACAATCGTCAGCTAAAGTAATAGTAACTTGTATATCAGTGAAGTAATTTTTTCCTGCTATAAATAAGGCGTGAGTAACACCTGCCTTGTACCAGCCTGTGGGTCACAATTGCGTCTGCGCGGCCGAGACACGTGAAGGAGAGCGCTCCTCCAGCCTTGGCGTGGATCACTTTTACAAAATTGTGACTGGTTGTTGTGGTGCAACATCTCAATGCGGCCTTTTTTGCTTCAGCGCTCTTCATGCTGCACTCCGGCTGTTGCGTGTTCAACTAAATGTCCACCTAAATTTTACCACAAATTTGCAACAATTTATTGAATAGTTGTACGTAATAAGAGACTTGAGATGTAAGTATCTAATGACAATCCCATGAGACACAATGTTCACTTTGTCTTCACGGCTTTATGTGCACGTATGTTTGCTTCGTTCACTCATTTTGTAATTACCGATAGTCACTTTGCATTAAGACATCATTGCATGGCAGAATTTGGCAGTAGTCTAAATAGTTACAGGTATCCAGGTGTACAGCAGTGCTACGAACACAATAATGCATCAAAATCTCTTCAATAATCTTGTTTTCATTCAACAGTCAATTACTTTTTGCCTAGTTGCAAAATTCAGGATCTCAGTGTAAGCCATATATATATATATATATATATATATATATATATATATATATATATATATATATATATATATATATATATATATATATATATATATATATATATATATATATATATATATATATATATATATATATATATATATATATATATATATATATATATATATATATATATATATATATATATATATATATATATATATATATATATATATATATATATATATATATATATATATATATATATATATATATATATATATATATATATATATATATATATATATATATATATATATATATATATATATATATATATATATATATATATATATATATATATATATATATATATATATATATATATATATAACGTGAATATCCATGCCTAAGATAAGCTACGGCTTTGTAGAGCGCGGCTTGTAAGGAAATAATATTCTTGATAGTGCAGGATCCTCAACCTCATACTAAGACAGCTGCATGCGCGTTCGCATACCCCCCCACACACACACACACACACACACACACACACACACACACACACACACACACACACACACACACACACACACACAGGCGGTGGCGTCGTGGATCAGGTGGTGAGCGTGGGATCGGGCAGACGTCCATGTATAGGTTGGAATCCCACCATGTGCCGCCTTGAAATTTTGTCATTTGTCGAGTGGTTTAAAGTTAGCTATATGTCACCAAAATAACCAGGTTCTAGGCGGAGGTATAATTGCCTGACACCAAAGATGTGCTTGGATGATAATATTGACCATAATATAGGTACCGCTATAAATAAAATTACCTGCGTCACTAATGGGAGGAAGCTGGACAGCGCTTCCCATACTCTTCAGGTATACCTAT
>NC_059271.1:4182500-4192500 GCF_017591435.1 Portunus trituberculatus | reverse complement strand
ACCTTAACACTTTCCACGGTCTGTTTTGTGGCGCTGCTGGGCTGGCCTGACATAATACGACTCCTGCTGCCCTAACAGAGACCAACTTCCTCCTGCCGCAAGGAAATGTGACATACACCGCAAATAATATCATTCATGTATGTATGTATGCTTTGTATATTCCTTAATGTGTGTGTGTGTGTGTGTGTGTGTGTGTGTGTGTGTGTGTGTGTGTGTGTGTGTGTGTGTGTGTGTGTGTGTGTGTGTGTGTGTGTGTGTGTGTGTGTGTGTGTGTGTGTGTGTGTGTGTGTGTGTGTGTGTGTGTGTGTGTGTGTGTGTGTGTGTGTGTGCACTTTCTCTAAGAGTCCAGAAACTATCAACGCCACAGCCTGAAGGATAAACGAGACAAGATAAATAAATGAAAAAGTGTAAATGAAAGCGAGAGACAAGCCACACCATGACGGAAAATTAACTTGGAGTCTGACACAACGATCATGAACGCGATGGGCGCTGCTTGGCTCTTCGCCCCCCGACACACACAAAAAATCATATTCGCGTTTAACTCCCTCACCCTCACTTCACGCCTAACCTGGGTGAACGCTTGCTCCTCACTATCAACATCATCATCATCATCACCATCATCATCATCAATGCCCTCATAACAATAATTCCTACGCGATACTAAAAGCAGCTGATTGGTAAGTTTGTGGGAAATAACATCACTTTCTACGATAGAGGCGCTTCCTTCACTGGACACTTCAGATTACTAGGAACTTTCAAATTTAACACACAGGTAATAGATTGGTTTGACCTGGAGTAAACATGCAACGTACGCAGTAAGCTCGGGACATTTCTAAAGAGATTATGAAAGCAAGTCACGTCTCCTTCCATCGCCACCACCACCACCACCACTACCTCCTGCTCCTGCTCCTGCTCTTGCTCCAAGGCCATTAATTTGAATATAGATACTAATTGCCCCACCCATCCACTTCTCATTAACGCGATAACGAACATCCTAAGTGAGTGGGAAATCTTTTATTACTTCTAACAGCCATGAGGTAGAGTGCATATACCAGGATAGGGATCGAAGAGAAATATATAAGTGGAGGAGGTCGAGGATAAGGTGCTTGAAGGAGATGAGGCGAGGGAGAAAAGTGACCAACGAACTCGATAACGGATAGGGTGAGACTAGATGGAGAAAAGAAATGAGCTACTGGAGGTATAAAGCGGGATGAAGGAAGGAGAAAGAGAGAGAGAGAGAGATTGGTAGAGGAAAACAGCACACGAGGAAGAATACGAGAAAGAGATAGAGAGAGGACAAGGAAGGAGGCGCTTAAAGGAGTGATTGAAGAATCGGGATGAGAGAATTAAGAGACAGAGAAGACTGAAGTGAAGGGAAGGTATAAATGGACATATGATGGTGGTAGATGGCAAAAACAGATGAATCAAGGACAGGAGGAACAATAATGGCAGAAGGAACTAAAGAATAGGAGTAATGAAGAAAACTCTGTTGGTAATAACTATGGGCCCTCTGTCTTCCCCCCTGGTAGTCTCGTCCTGGCGAGAGGCCACAAGGAGGCGAAAGTTAGCGAACCATCAGGCACACAGGACTGCACCCTTGCCACCACGCGCTTAAATCCCGGGCTTCCACTGTGTCACTTCCTGGTTCGTCCAAACCACCACTCTGACTACAGGAACCGTTTGGCTGAATTTCCGTCCTCCCTGCCATCCTCCACTACACTCTCTAGTACTGACTGATCCACTAGTTTTCAATAAAAGGTCTGCTCAAAACAATATCTGATGTCCTCTTCCTGCCAGACACGAGCGGCAATTATTGCGTCATAGCAAGAGGTCCTCAAAAACTTGAGCCCACCCTGCCCACCTGCTGACACTCTTCAAGACACGCCTCGCAGGGCTCGTCCCGCCCTCAAACTGGGGAGTGAAAGTAAACATCGTCAGAGATCTACTAGACAAAACAGACCCTTAAGCTGTGCGCTCTCAGTTTCTCTAATTTTTTCTCCTTCTTTTTGGGTGAGCCCTTCTTACTAGGAAGTGTTTATGCTAAACTGGTACAGTAAATTCTTCAATAAAAATTCCACCGCAAGCACTGTACGAAGAGACATTGAGGAAACCACCTGGAGGATGTAAATAAGATTATAATCCAGGCCAATACTATTCTAAGCCAGGCACAGCAAAACCACCAACACCTCCCACACGGTACTAATCGCGCAGCCAACACAACCCGCGAAAAAATGAGTTTACTCAACCCACTGTAAATCAAAATCTTTACTTTCTTTTACTGCTTATAATACATCAACCATCTATCAAACAAACTTTCACATTTTGCAGCAGTATATCACAATCACAATTTAGTGTTCTCGTCATGTAAAGAAAGAAGTGTTCTCCAGTGAGCGGTGACGCCACGCGCACATCACTCCACCTCGCGTCTTGGTTGGCATGTCCCACACTTCCTGTTTCTATGTGGTGACCGCTTAGCAGCCTTAGGGAAACTGCGTAAGTTGGTTGACAGAGAGAGAGAGAGAGAGAGAGAGAGAGAGAGAGAGAGAGAGAGAGA
This sequence comes from Portunus trituberculatus, assembly GCF_017591435.1. Classification (NCBI taxonomy): domain Eukaryota; kingdom Metazoa; phylum Arthropoda; class Malacostraca; order Decapoda; family Portunidae; genus Portunus; species Portunus trituberculatus. The sequence continues at coordinate 4,189,946 of NC_059271.1, read as the reverse complement.
TGGGGGTGCGGGCAGAGTTAGAGGCTCACCCCGTAGAAATTACTGGTAAACTGATAAGGATAATATGTAGACAGCTAGCCACCTAAACACACACACACACACACACACACACACACACACACACACACACACTGCACGGTCCACATAGGTCAAAACAACGCCTTAGACTGCACGTACTATATCATTGGACCAGAAACGCTCAAAGTTCTCAATAACAGAAGGCAGTTACCATCAATTCTTAGAGCAGACATCACATCATCACACGCTAAACACTCCAAGTGGTTACGCTGCTGAAATGAGATACGTGAAGTTGAACAGAAGCCCACACAAATGATTCGACACTGACTTTACGTTCGTCACACTTACTCTTTCGTGATGCAATGATGGAGGGCAGCTTTATGTTTGATCTAACACACCCACCCATCCCACGCCGTACCCCGCCTTGTAATAAGCTATCGGGAAAAGCAGCGTGGTCAATACCAGAGCCGCTATTACATGGACAGGTTCTCGGTCAACACAGCAAGTTCACTCATCAATATCCCGTTGGAAACCGTGATTTCGTTCAGCATAGCATGTCTAGGCTATAACAATCACTGCTGTGGCAAATCTTCATATGCTGACGGTATGTTCATGCACTTCAGGATTTTATAAGACTATTTAAATGTATTCACGTAAGATAAATTGGTATACTTTGTTGAATAAACATTTTGATGAGTGCAAGACTAAGTAACAACTGTTGTGACAATCTTGAATAATGTAACAATGGGATATTCCGTACGGGTAGTGTTGAGGGCGAGAAAGGACCAGGTATTCAGGGTATTATTGATTATTTCAGGCTTCTTTTTATTGCTTTTATTGCAAAAAATAAAATACACGTTGTAAACACAGAAACTTGATGAGGGGGCTGGCTGAGTATATCCCGTATCGTATAATTATTTCGGTGAACTGATGGTCAAAATTATGCTGCGGTAACTTACTGTGCTGACCGAAAACTTGCCCTTGTAACAGTCGCTTAAAGGCTACTGAATGACATTAAATTTAGTTTGTATACAACCTGCAACATCACAGAGAGGATTGAGAGAGGAAGACAAGGCTGAGTATTAATGTTTCAGAGGTCCGCATCAGCATACATAGAGGAATATGGCGGACACATTCTACACATTACAAAATACAGAGTACAGAGCTTGAAAAGTTGAAGAAAATAATTAATGCATGCTTCCTTGATAATCTACTAAAATCATACCTTTTATTCATTATTTTCTAAATTTACACCGCCTAGTGCAGTGGTTCCCAACCAGGGGTCCATGGAAGAATTTCAAGGGGTCCATAGAGATTCTACTTATTTTTAAATTTATTATACTGGAATTAGGAGACATGCGGCTCAGAATAAAATTTATACTACTGTTCACAATCCTTAAAACTGAATGCTTAAATGTTAGAATTGCTCTACATTAGCTAACAGTATCAGCGGTGTCAAACTCACGGTCCATGTGACAAATTTGGCCCTTGGGATGGTCATGAGTGGCTCGCGAGATGACAGGAAGATTTATTGCCTCCTTAAATGACGAGTGTCATGAATATACGTGATATATGAATGAGAGAGAGAAAATGAATAAATAACCTTTATTTTATTATGGCAATATTAAGTGCAATAATTAATTCATATTGCAATTTATTGTAATACAGCTATTGCAGCTATTATAAAGGGAAGATGCTTATATAAATGAAAATCACTAATGCTGTGTCATCGTTTTTTTGACAAGCATGGTTTGAGTTGGAATAATCTTGTTGGAATCACAACTGATGGAGCTCCAGCCATGCTTGGGTCGAGGTCGGGTTTCCAAGCAAAAGTAAAATCCAAAGCACCAAATGCAGTTGGTGTGCACTGCTTCATTCATCGGGAGGCTCTGGCTTCTAAATCGCTTCCTTCTGGGCTTCTCACAATTTTCACTGGTATTGTCAAGGTCGTGAACTATGTGAAAAACTCTGCCCTCAACACGAGACTGTTCCAGCAACTGTGTCATGACATGGAATCCGAGCATAGTTCCTTGCTCTTTTATACATCCGTCAGGTGGTTGTCTGCAGGAGATTTTTGTCCCGCTTCTTCTCTCTTCGCCAGGAAGTTGAAATGTTTCTTGATGTACAGAAAAATGTGACCTGTTGGAGATATTGAAATCAGAACACTTTGAGCTCCGCCTTGCTTATCTTGTGGACATATTTGAAATCTTCAACCAGCTGAACTTGAGACTCAAGGAAAGGATTCAAACTTGCTCAGCCACTGTGACTCAATACATGCATTTTGGCCAAATTGGAGCTGTATAAGAAGAGAGTGAGTGTAGGAAAATTTATGATGTTTCCATCATTGAATGAAGTTCTTGCTGATGGTCAGCTTTCAAGTACCTTGTCCAAGGAAATCATGGACCACTTGTCTCAGCTAGATGATGAATTTCGCCGTTACTTTCCTGACTTGAGCCCTCAGCATGCAGGATTAGCAAAAAATCCTTTCTTATGTCAGGTTGATGATGTGTTAGAAGACGCACAAGAAGAGTTCATTGAGCTTCTCCATGATTCAACAGCCAAGAATGTGTTCCAGTCAAACTCCTTGTCTAGCTTCTGGTGTTCAATGATGGAATCATATCCAAAAATAAGTGATCTGGCAGTTCGAGTTCTTTTGCCTTTTGCTTCAACCTACCTGTGCGAAAGTGGGTTTTCTTCATTACTTGCAATAAAAACAAAATCAAGGAACAAGCTGTCTGTGGAAGATGACTTGAGGTGTGCACTGGCTGCCACTGAGCCAAGGATTCATGAGCTGGTTGCTCAAAAACAACCACAAAAGTCCCATTGAGAAATATAAAGTGACATACTTTTTCGCAACCAATGAAAAGTTTCATTCACTGCTGTTTTTGTGATTTTTTGTTGTATTCATACAGTTTTTGTGATTCTTTTTATTCATACATGTGCTTGCAAGCTCAAAAAAGGGCAAATATTATAAAGATAGTTTTTGCACACAATACCTACAACTATAACAACATTAACATAACATTTTTCCTATGTGTTTTACTTAAATCAAAAAGTGCTGAACGGAATGTTTTCTGATTTCATATAAATAGGCCTACATCTTAATCAGCATAACAATGGAAGGCATTTTACATTAATATATTCATTTCTTGCAGAAAAATCTTTTATTAATTTTCTTGGCTTAACCTATTTCGTTGTAGGGGGTCCACAGGTGAAACAATGACTGGAAAAGGGGGAACGGGACAAATAAGGTTGGGAACCGCTGGCCTAGTGTGTCAAGAACTTTGCAGAAGTGCAGAAAGAGGGAGAACATTTTACCGTCACAGTTGCGTTATCCTTCTAGGTATGGAATATACTTCACATGAATGGGAATTTCCACTTATACCGCTCTGTTAAGGTGGAATCATAAGCATTTCGTTGAATCACTCCTCTTCTCTAACTGACTGTCTCCAGATCTTTCTTATCGCAGAAGTGTTGCATCTCTTGCTATCTTCTGCCGCTGTTTTATGCCAACTGCTCTTCTGATCTTGCTAACTGCATGCCTTCCCTTTTCTTGCAGCCTCGTTGCACAAGACTTTCTTTTTTCTCTTATCCCTTTTCTGTCCACCTCACCAATGCATGAGTTAGCCAGTACTTTCAATCATTCATCCCTTTCTCTGGTAAACTTAGAACTCCTTTCCAGCTGCTAAATTTCCTCCCTCCTATGACTTGAACTCTTTCAGAGAGGTTTCAAGAATCTCATCTTTTAAATTTGACTACTACTTATAATTCTGTTTGGAGACTTTTTTTTTTATTATTATCCTTTTGTTGCCTTTGACCGGTGCCACTCCTGCATAAACAACAACAACAACAACAAAAACAGTAACAACAACCACAACAGCAACAGCAACCACAACAGCAACAATAATATTGATAATAGTAATAATAATGATATTCATAATGACAATAATAATAATAATAATAATAATAATGATAATAATAATAATAATAATAATAATAATAATAATAATAATAATAATAATAGCAATAGTAATAATAATAATATAATGATAATAATAATAATAATAATTAACAGTACACAACAATAATAGTGATAATAATAATAATAATAATGATAATAATAATAATAATAATAATAATAATAATAATAATAATAATATTATTATTATTATTATTATTATTATTATTAATAATAATGATAATAATGAAAAGAAAATAATAATGATGATGATAATATCAACAATAATAATAGTAATAATAATGATGATAATAATAATAATAATAATAATAATAATAATAATAATAATAATAATAATAATAATAATATTGGTAATAATAATAATATATAATGATAATAATAATAATAATAATAATAATAATAATAATAATAATAATTATAATATTATTATTATTATTATTATTATTATTATTATTATTATTATCATTATTATTATTATTACCAATATTATTATTATTGTTGTTACTATCTTTATTATTACTACTGTAATTTTCATCGCCATCATCATCTTAGCGGCCGTTGAAAACAGTTCTTATGAAACACAACACGTTTCAAAGTACAGATCTTCGTTTCCTGAGGTAAGAATTGAACGGAGGGTCACATACTGATTCATTGGCACACTTGAACTACCTGAAATCTGGATGTCCAATTACTAACTTCAAGAATATTTGAAGATATCAATGTACACAACTCTGCCAAAATCTTGGCAACTGTAAATCACCTCCGCCTCCGCTTCGCTGGTGATCACACCCTCCATAGCTCCGGTGTTACAATAGTTATTGTTTTCTTGGAAAGGATTTAAACACTTACACACGCCTGCACAATTTCTTGTGAAAATACGTGGAAGGATGCGTTTTGGAATTCATCGTGAAAACTGAAAGTTGCTTATCAGGTTTGAGTTTTGTGCTTTGCGCTTTTTGACACATAATTCCCGCCACAGAAAGCAGGATAACTTATCCATTACGAAATGACCGGTTGGACTATCCTGCTTTGTTATATCGCTATCCGCACATCAATCGAAGGTAATTTTTGACGTGAACGACGAAGTATGCAAAAGAAGGTGGTAAGTAAGCCAAACACAAAAGTCAACAACTCTTAATTGCCTGACACTTAGACACGCCCAGACAATACAAGGCGCGCCAAACTCACTGCTTCACACTGCCTTGATATGTACCTATTCTTACAACAGTGAAAATATTTATTATCTGTTTTGGAAAACACTTAGAGAATCTAAAAGATTTCAAACAGATATCAAAACTTTTCAATACCTGGACTCAAGTTGGCTACGTAATTTGAAATGAAAATTCGCGACAAAACCAAGTAAATTTATGCTACTTTACATAAAAAGAATGAAAATGTTTGACATATCGAACTTGAAAACCAACGAGCACATACACGCAACCACAAGCACAATGCACAGACACTCACCGTAAGGGATTGGCCGGTGGTCAGTCGTTCCTCTCCCGCGTGTCCACACCACACTGCCCCACGCATCACAGTGCATGATACATTTGTACAGGCGGTCGAGTCATGGTTATCGCTGATGCACGCCAGATGACGCTGCGGAAAAGAAATGAGAAAAAAAATAATTCCTAAGGATTGAACCCCCACACAAACATGTCCCGCAGTGTCCGTCTGCAACGCGCCGCAGTGACACTGGGGGACGAATGGATGATGTATGCTTAATGTCTTAGAAACATTAACACTTGTGACTTTTAGTGAAAGCCTCCATGAGTGAAAAATAAAATGCAAATATTATAAATGACAGGCAGTATAGACAGAAGGTGACTCCTAGAGGAGACTGACACACAATTGCAAGAGAAAAGTAAACAAGGAATTCCGGATACGGAAAGGTGCTGTATCATTACAGAGAGGAAGGTGTAAACAGGGGAGGCCATTGCAACGCGTCGTGACCATGAAGGAGTGTGATAATATCCCTTGAAGGCCACTGTCAACCTTTCTCAAGACACAATAAAAACCACCAAGTTCGCCAGTCTTCAAGTCTGCTGCGTCATTAGCACAGACTGGGAGATTAGAGCTTATTGTATGTACATCACAAAAGTTTAACGAGTTTTCTTTGCAGCTAACTCTGACGTATGGCGTTGATTGAAATTAACGAAGCCAACTGCAATGAACGGCTGAAACTGCAACCTTGGCGGCATTCACTACTCCCTCCTGAACCACGACACGGAAGGTACACCTGAAATACTCCCTTTGACAATGGCATGTTACGGAAACTCTTCTCTTGGTTTTTGTACTAAGGCAGGAACAACAATTGCAAGGCCTTATCGGTGAGCCGGGGCTACTATACGCAGCCCGCCATAGTGGACAGTCATGACAAAATAACGAGAGCCTCTCCTCCAGATGCTGGTCACCATTCCAGCAGTAATTCCTAAGACGGCTTGCAGATGAAACTCAGTAGTAGTGGTAGTGATGGTGATGGTGGTAGGTGACAGTGATGGTGCTACTACAACTACTATTTCCACTAGTATCACCTTTAATACGTTTTCAATCGTATATAAGTAGGAATCCACTGTATCAATAAGACGACAATATCTGATGCAATATAATCATGCGATAGCGCAGTCAATTTTGTACACTTTTCCTCATTACAGATGCCACACACTTTTACATTATGATTTCATTAAAGAATTAACTAACAATTTACTACAAAACTGCATGCATAATACTATCACTTACCATAGACAGTAAATGTTTAGATGGGGCAATATTCAACTCATGACACGCATCGCACTCACTGTGACGTCACGCCGCATCTATGTGCCTGGTCATTGACGGAGCTGTGTGATCGTCAGAAGAATAGCAGAGGCAGGTCATATGCAAGTGTGTGTGGCCGTGTGTTACTGTGAGTGCAAGAAAGAGTTCATTTCAAACTGTTCACGCTACGCTTGATGATTACCGCGCATGTTCAAACGAGACATTTAAGCACAGTGACTCTAGTAGAAATTAAGAGGAAGTCAATGTAATTACTAGCGTAAGGAAAAGTAGCACGGTGGCTGCGTGCCAGCTGTCAAGATTCCCTCCTCACTATATCTCGCTAATTTGCTCTTTTGACGAGTGACTGAGTGACTGGTAACATTAATACAACTGATTGTAGGTAAACTATAAAAGGGTTTCCAAAGTTCTTGAGCAAGCACATAGGCAATGGAGTCCATGGAAAACAATATAACAAACATCCTCAAACCAATCGGTGAAACAACATCAACAACAATAAAAAGACAACAGCAATAATGATAAAAAATGAAAATGGTAACAACAATGATAATAATGATAATGATGATAATAATAATAATAATAATAATAATAATAATAATAATAATAATAATAATAATAATAATAATAATAATAATAATAATAATATAATAATAATAATAATAATAATAATAATA
>NC_059271.1:4175000-4177500 GCF_017591435.1 Portunus trituberculatus | reverse complement strand
CGGAGTTTTTGTTAAGATTGCCTTTTTGTACCTGAAGATAGGATATGTACTTTCCCGAAACGTTGTGAAGTGGATATAATGAAGATAACCGTCCTTTGTGGGTCTTCTCTCCTGTACTGTGTACGCTATATATATATATATATATATATATATATATATATATATATATATATATATATATATATATATATATATATATATATATATATATATATATATATATATATATATATATATATATATATATATATATATATATATATATATATACACACACACACACACACAAACATTGAGATACGAGCTACCTGATATACGAGCTTTTTCGAGATACAAGCTACGATTTAGTCCATTTTTTGTTTTGAGATACGAGGGAAATATTGAGATACGAGTCGTGCTTGGGGATGTTGCCTCAGGTCGGCAGCTCGGCGCATCGGTCCAGCCTCAGCTGAGCTGGTAGAATCGTGTTTCCCGTGGAGCTCGTGTACTGTGATTGTTCTTTCATCATGTTCACACTATTTACTGATCTTTTTTTTGTTGTTGTTTAAAGAAAGTGCAATTTTAATTTATGTTTAATGTTTGCGTGTGAATGGTGCCTGCATTTCTCCTTCCCTCCCTCCCTCCCTCCTCCACCATTCACCACCATTAAGCAAAACGTCTGTCTCTAAGGTATGAACACTACATAAATATTTGCTTTTATTTTGTATATTTTTATGCATTGATAAAGTATGCATGTTTACGTCACTAAAAAGGCTAAACAAATTTCTCCCATCTCCACCTACCTCCTCCACTGACGCTGATCACCGAGGGGGAACAATATAGACGAACCTCTGCGCCTGTGGCGTTGCGGCCCCTCTCTCTCTCTCTCTCTCTCTCTCTCTCTCTCTCTCTCTCTCTCTCTCTCTCTCTCTCTCTCCTACTTAAAACTTTATTTATTCTATGAATAATGTTTATAGGGTTGTCAAAGAGGTCTTTTGTGATTATTAGAGCAGCCAGTCTTCTGTGGGTGGCTATACTTGTACACTCCAGCTGATCGACAGACGCAATTGAGCGTGGGATGCATTGGGGTAACATCCCACGGAATACACCCTTCAAGATAAATATACTGTAAAAGGCTAGTTTATCTATTTACATTATTTTTTGTTATGTTTTAATGTTTCTATACAATAGTTATTGTTTATAAATACCTGTTTCTACTTAAAAACAGGTAAACAAAATTGGGATGCTCTTTTTGGGAAGGCTGGAACGAATTAATGGCATTTCAATGCATTCCAATGGGAAAAATTGTTTATCCTATTGATATTCGAGTATTTTCAGATACGAACTCCGTCACTGAATGAAGTAAACTTGTATCTCGAGGTACCACTATATATATATATATATATATATATATATATATATATATATATATATATATATATATATATATATATATATATATATATATATATATATATATATATATATATATATATATATATATATATATATATATATATATATATATATATATATAATAATAACCTTGAGCCTTACGCACAAGCACGCAAACGCGCGCACACACACACACACACACACACACACACACACACACACACACACACACACACACACACACACGTACTACGATTTCAAACGTGTTCACTTCTTTAATTAATTTTAACTTCTAAGCGTCTTTCATTCCTACATCGTCATTTTTTTATCTTGCCTTTTCTCTCACGATCCTTTCATCCCCGTCTCTTTACTGCCATCTGCTACCTACTTTAATGAAGGAGTATTTATTTAATTAACTACCCAAACCTGTTCATTTCCTATCGCGTGCAAGCTTCACTGCTTTAAAAACCGCAGCCCTGCCATGGTGGACATCCTAATATATTCAGTAACTCTTCCCTTAAGATCAAATGAACCTGAGGGAGCGAGTCTTCCATACCCGAACTGGGAAGGCTCTGTTTTCGTTTTCCTTGCGGCGTAGGTCAACAACCACCTAGGAATGCCGTCAGGTAATTAAAGGGATCCCTCTAAGCCATCCCAAGCTAGTTCAGACACTACCATAGACACTCCCCGCGAGGAAGAGGGGCGACAAAAGAGAGCGGGAAGGTGGGAGGGAAAGGAATAGAGGAAGGTGAGTGCGGGGAACAGGTAAAGAAAACGGAGAGAAGAGCAGAAACGGAAAAGGAGAATATGAAAATAAAGGCAAGGGGCAGAGATAAGAATAAGGAGAAGATAGCGGGAGGAATGAATAGTGGAAGAAGAAATTAGGTTAAAGTAGACTACAAAAAGAATAGAAAGGAAAGATTTAAAAACAGATAAGGAGGATGACAATGATAAAAAGAGGGGGAAGAGCGAAGGGAAGGATAGAGGGAAGGGGGTGGGCAAGGTAGTGGTGTTGACAGTCACCACCAGAGTTTATTGCAGAGCAAGAAGTAGCAGCGATAGCGAATGTGTTCCTAGAGTCAGTAATGGTATCAGGGATGTGGGAACTCCGGTGCTGACTTGTGTC